>NW_018406522.1:413352-593581 GCF_002113885.1 Mizuhopecten yessoensis | reverse complement strand
TTATCTAGCCTTCTGATAATTATCATTGGCAACACAGCCTGTGAGTGTTGGAAATGTTTTTGTAAAGATGTTCCAAGCCCTGATGAGAAAGCTGCGTGCTTGTGAAATCCGTTATTGTGGTAAAAAAAACAGTGGGCATAGAACTTAAGAACATCACAATCACACAATACATTACTATCCAACATAACATGAGGCCATGCAACAGAATGCTTAGCTAGCCAAAATGAAATGTAGGTAAATTTGATTTGAAGCCTGGCAGGGCAAAAAACATACTCCACAAAGTCGAATCTTGATACGAGAAAACAACTGTGTCGGTTGGTTTTGTCATACCGGAAGGCAATTGGTTACCAAGGGATGGTTACCTAGGCAATTATGCTGCAGTATAGCCTGATACTCAAAAATATCTTCACTCATTCAAAAAACATCTTTCTAATTTAAATTGCCAAGGGATCTTGTTAGAATCAAAGTATTAATTATTTGAAAAAGTGTGTAAATTTTGATGACTATTTCTGAGAGGTTAAAGGTTATAATTGTTTCCGGGGGAACAAGATTCCATACCAACCCTTCGTAAATTGAAAATAGACCCCATTTCCTTATTTTAATGCACTTGTCTGGGAATGTCATTATCAACAGATTAAAAATCAGAAGCACAGGTTGATGGTTACGTAATTATATTTTGGAAACTACATAAAAAAAACACTTATAGTGCATCTTTAGGAACATCCTAGACAGTTAAAGCACCTGAGGCAGGAGACATTGAGTGGCAAGCAGGCGATATGGATGACTTAAGAAAAAATTAACATTGACAAATTTTATTTTTTCCTTCATTTAAACTGGTCTTCAGTTTTATGTACTTTCCTATTAATGAAAACTGACTTGAACCTAAAACTCAAATTGGAAGCATTGTTTTTAGACCTTTTTTTTTGTTAGATATTTTTTTGTTTTTTATGGTACTGTGAAATCACTAATTTTTGTGGAATTTTTATTTTGTTGATTCCGTGGGTTAAATCTTCATCTATGAATTCAAAGGTCCATGAAGTGATTACAATTTTGATATAAAGCAATTTCCCGTTCGAGTGGCTACTCTTAATACACAAATTCATGTAACCATGGATTGGTGTTTTGTCAGGAAGCCACGAAATTTGGGCCCCCTGGAAAATATCTGATGTCGCAGAAAATATAAAAGATTTTTTGAGACACTCAGAAACAAAATATGATTAAAAGAACTTTTATTTCAAATTATTTAAACAATTAGATTTTAATGATCTAGTGTTCTTAACAATAGTTTTTTTTCCATAAATGTTAAAAAAATAAATTAACAGAAGGACTTGGTTTTTTTACCTTTAGTAATCTCCTTTGGGGGACCCCTGTATGTAATTTACCCTCCAGGTAGGCCCCTGTAGGGAGTTAATGCCCTCTATGTTTAGATTAATGATGACCCCTGATCTGTTGGTTACATCAGAGGGACAGGAGGACCAGGTACACACACTGGCCTGGGGATGAGGAGAAAACCACGGCAACCATGCCCACATATAATCAAAGCATCGTTAGCTTGACTACCATCACTTTTTTGGATTTTTTTTTATATATATTGATAAATAGATATTATTTTGATAAATGATTTTTTTTTGTCATGTATATATTCCATTGTTATGATAAAAAGCTATGAATTCAAAAAAAAATAATTGAAATGAAGTAAGAAAAAAAAATGATTTTTTAAAATGAGAGTTGTAAGCTGACAAAACTACTGAGAATTTGTTGTATCTATCACTTGATAACTGTTTACAAACATTTGAACTCTTTCTTCACTTCCTAATTTTGTTCACATCTAATTATCCTTACTTTTCTGGAAGCTGCCTAAAACATTTCTACACCCCTAGATTTATTATAGACTAAAGCTTCCAATGACTCTTTGATGATTTCATTTCAGAACTTTCTCACATGTTGGGATCCTATCAAGCAGACTTATATCAATTTGATTTATTTTCATCGTTCAAATTATTTCGTGGTGTTATAAAAATCTGAACACATGTAAATTTTTATTTTATTTTTTAATGATTTTTTTTTAACAATATGTATCGTTAAATAATTCCTTTATGTTGTTTATTTGGTGGAGTAATTGTACTTTGTTTATAAATATCCAGATGTTAATGCCTAGCTAAAGATAACCAACAGATACCAGCGTAAAAATTTTACGATAATTCCCCTGTAAGTGCATCTACCTGGAAACCTATTTAACGTTCTGGGGTATGGTATCTGTGCACCTGGTGCGATCCAATTAGGATACCTGAGCACCTGTCGGGATTGGATTTACATAACCGTAGTATATATATCAAACTCCTTCACTGACCAATTAAGATATCTTTATAAAAGGGTTAGTTTCTTTGGAAAATCTAGTAGAACTCGTTGAGTATATTGGATGTCCATTGCATCAGTATAACATAGCATGTGACAGTCAAATTCTTCTGTTCTGCTGTAAATGGTAAAAGCATTCTTCACATTTTTACCAGAAATTGACAGACCAATTTATCATCATCTTTTGATTAACATTCTTAATTTGAAATCAAATATTTCTATTTTGATGTTGTAGTAAGTTAAATTAAAAATTAAATTCAGTCCCCTACAGAATAGAAGAGGCTTCAGGATTAAACCTTGATGAAAGGCTGCTAAATCTAGGTATAGGTTGCAGAATATCCAATCAATTTCTAGACTTCAAGATATCAATTAAGCCTGTTACATATGCCATCATTGGGTCACTAGGCAACTAGAACACATCGCCCTCAGGAAAGATTCAAACATACTGTGAATATAAATCTCAGGCCCCTGTGTATATTTTTCTACAATGAGTATATTTCCCATTCCATCTATATATATATATATAAATATCTTGCCCAGTTCCTGAGTTCCAAGATAATTATCTGGTAGTTGTTTGTTAGTTTTCTCACTTGTTCTCCTCATTGCATGCTGTACTCTACTCCCAATCACTGTTCTTTATCTCTTTCCTCTTCTTTCCTTTTTCCTCCATTGTCCCTCTAAACCAATATCCCTTTACCCCACCCCTTCCCATCTGTTATAGACTGTGTCAGTAAACAAGTTTTTATCTTCCCCTCCCCGACTCCCCATCACCCTTTGCTTTAGAATCTCCCCCTTCCATTCCATATTTCTCCATTAACTCATTCACCCCTGAAGACACATTTCAACTCTTCCATTTCAAATGTTGGAATAGTTCATTATGAATTTTCAGGGGTGAATGAGTTGAAGCATCTCCCCTTTCCATTCTGCATTTCTCCCTCCCGTCTCTGCAGCCTCACCTTAACCTCACCCCACACATACAAACCAGGTAGGGATGAATGGGTGAAAGAATAAATGTTTTTTTTCCAACTTTTTCCTTTTCCCATCTCTCCATCACACAAATGACTTGTTCCTTTTTCCCCCGACTCCATCCTTCCTCTCATCATCAGAGCTAGTTTCTGATCACTATGTGTACAAATAGACAGCTAATTAACCTGTAGGTTTGTCTTACAAAAACACTTAACTGATTACAAAACTGTCTATAATCTTTTACTCATTGCAGCATGCAAAAGAAAAAGTCTAAATCAAAACATTTTGAATCAGTATTTAAAATTTGTGTTTTCATAAGTCATAGGAAAAGAATGGAATAACCATGTCAGGTTTAAGATTCAGATGTTTGGAGACAGTTTTACGTACGAGTTCTGTATAAAGCCCTGTAGTGATGTATTTTCAATTATTAAGAAAAAAAGTCTGAAGTTCTAAACTAGGGGGAGATAAGCTAGTGGTAAAATGCAGCAGAGTAATTCTTGATAAAAACTTAGGGGCTGGTAGCCAGTCTATGATCTATTAGGTCCTGCAGTTCCCTTGACGGTCTGGATGTTTTAGACATTGTGATAGACAACCTTGTGTGCCCAGGTGTAAAGAGATATGATGGTAGGGACTTACCTTGTGTGGTCGTGTCTTCATAGGTCCACCGGTCAAGGATAAGGAGAGTGACCTTTGTGTTAATTTATTTATATCATTTCTTCAACACCTGAAGACAAGTTTTTAAGAACAAGTCACCTTGTGCAAAATTAAAATCTTTATTTCTTACACAGGACATGATGTGAATGTGATAGTGCTGTCAGCATTGTTTTATGACGTAACAGGGAATTATTCCTGATGTTGAATATCTATCACAAGACGTGTGATTTTCTCCTACCTGTGACTATACAACACCTGTATTACAGGTGAGCTGTAAGGGGAAAGATCTGATACATTTGAATCCTTTTATGTCAAAGGTTCCAGGATCTCAAACATTTCAGTTCCCTGTTATTTAGAAAATTTGTAACAGGATATCAAAACAATTTTTCAAGCTCTTTTTTGTGTTGTGTGAATTAATCTGAAATAGAAACTTTGATGGTTATAATGACTTTTGGAATCATATGCAATCTTAAACACAGTTCAAGACATTTTTTTTTTTTTTTTTTTTACACCATTGATTTATAATATCTAGTCAATCATATGTTCTTCCAGCCCTATGGTATTTTATCTGGTAGACAGTTCGCCAGATTAAATTACTCTATAACATTACCCCTGACCTACAAAAATTAATGCTCTGTCAGTTAAATTTTAAAACGGGAATTAATTTGGAACTGACATGCCAAAACTCTTTGACAAATGGTGATTGATGGGTATAGCTGGAAAAAGATTTCCCCATGTTTTTATATCGGAGAGAAAAAATAAAAATTATCTGGGCTACTGGTGCCAAGCATCTTCTGAAGCAAAGTGACAAAAACAAAACACTCGGCTCATAAATACCACGGAGGAATTATTTTTAGAGCGAGCTTTACATGATTCCTCCAGCAAAAACTAGGCAACATGTTTACATTTAATTTACAAAGAGTTGAATTGATGAATTATCTTTTGAGAAAATCTTGAAATCTTTATATCAGTGACAATCCATATTGCCATGGTAACTGATAAATCGTATTATCTGTGCAAAAGCTTGCAGGAGACTCAATGTATGGAAGATTTCAATTTATATCGTTTTTATCAGAAAATCTGAAGAGGGTTGAGGTTTTTTTCCTAACAATTGATACATACCAAGTAATAGACTGTCGTCTGCTCTGCAAGAAAGGTCAAATTTTCTCAAGGTCAATAAAGGTAGTTTTATGGGATATGTATGCAGTTTCCCTTGGAGATCGCTGCATGGTTTCTTTGATTCAGTCTGATATTTCTTATGTATAGGTTTTCCTTGGCACCCTGTAGGATAGTCTATACAATGTTGAGATGATTTCAAGACAAAGTATGTTTGAGAAATACGAAGAACTTGTCTGTGTTAGCCTTCCAGACAGGTACATGTATGTTATTGTGTTCATATGCTTACAGACAGCTCTGTAAATGAAGCAGTCTGTTTGTCAGAGGTCACAAGGTGTATTCATTCACATTCTGGCAAAACTTTTGTAAAAAAAAAAGACTAGCATATTTTACAAGTACTATTTGCCCAGAGGTCAGAGGTTATTTACGAAATGAGGTCAAAGATCAAGTACTCTAGATGTCTATTTTGCTTTGATCAGGGAGATACAGCGGATTGTTTGTGAATGGACTTGGAGGAGAAGTACTTGAAAATAATTGTTTTTCTTTCGTTCGACAACAGTAATTTCAGGATCGAGTTGCTTCCAGATTGTCATAATGCTGGTGCGTCAAGTGTAGCCAGAATCGGGAACTAACCTGGTGCACATGGCGGACTCGACAAATGTGATACATATCGCCAGATTTTCATATTTCTTACGGGTGATGTCATATGGTATATACTTACAGTTTATATCAAATTACCGGGGGAGATGATTACTCACTATTTCATTACTACGAATATAAATGAAATGTCGTTTCCAGTTCAGGACAAACATGTTCGGGCTGATTTATACCAGCTGGAGAGATGAAACAGCCTTGGTGATTAGACAATGAGTTTGCGTCTGTAAAAAATGTCAAAGTTGAAACCCGATGTTGTGATGGAGAGCTCCAAATAGGTGTCAAATTTCGTAGCTATGTGTGGATGCTATCTGTACAAGTGACTCTGTTTACACTTATTTTACCCATCCTACTCCGTTTTATCAATTTGTGTACACTTAACCAGTTCATGTACCATTACTGGTACAAATTGTAGCATAACGTGGAATCGTTTCTGGAAAGTATGCTGAGGAAGCTCCGCTATAGAGATTCACACAAAAATGGAAGAAATGTATGTAAATAGGACTATACATATGTTTATAGTTGAGGATCTGTCATCAACTTCAACACATGTTGTGAAGTCCACACATTTTGACCTGTCAACTGGTATCCGAGTCTCCGGGCGACTGCGACAGAAGATGTTTTTCTCCCCAGCATTCTAGAGGTAGAGAAACTGGACAGGCTGAAGCTATCAAGCATGTTGATGAATGGGCTGTGACAATTATTTCAGCTGAAATATTTCGTGAGATTTTTTTATTGCTGACTTCTTTACTGGTGTAATTAGTGTAGATGGTGTCGTAAAAATTCTCCGTAAAACGATACTCCACTGTAAGCCGCAGGAAATACTTGACTGGTATTATGACCTTTTTACTATGTTCATTCAGAAAGGTACTATCAGTGTCGGATATCCATAAACACACTCTAACCTGAAGTTTCATTGAGGATTCGAAAGTTCATGGAGTCCTAAAAATAAGTTTTGTGGAAGATATGACTTTTTGATGTATACGTACAATTCCTTGGAATTATATTTACAGAACAGACGGAGATTCTTCAAAGTGGATTTTTGTGTTCCTGCTGAAAGGCTTATGGCCGAGTTTTATGTGGGGTAGATATCTGGTGTATTATAGACACTAGCTATGTAGAGTTCACATCAGGAATTGTGCTGTGGTGTATTGTAAAAGACTTACGATAATTTCAATTTGGAAAGATTTACCAGAAAACATTTGACCGATTGTTATATATCACAAGTATACACACATGTGGTTTTGAAAAAAAAGCTGTTTTGATACTTCAAGCACATGTGTGTAGGGCTCATTGGCTGGAGGTAATCCAGGAAATTGAAACTCTTGAATGTTTGGATGTGGAATTATGTCAGAAAAAAATCTCCGATGTTTAGGATCTTTTTATGCTGAAGACATTGGATAGACAAGAAAAAGAACATTTTTTATGATCATATTATCATGTGGATTCTGAATAGAACTTTTTATGAATAATTTTCATGGTTTGCTTGAGGAATTAAAATACATTTTCAGGCTAGAATCAATTGATGGAAATTAAGGATTCTGGTTGGACTATCTATAAATTGATAATTGACCTAGCAATTCTTTTAGTCTGAAGAGTTTAAAACTCAACACATCGTCATTTACCGGACTGGTTGCTAAGGCGGCCATGACAGTTTGTTGCAAGGGAGATGTTAACAGAGATACTGACAGGTCCCTAGTTACCAATGGATGGTCAGTGCTGGCATTAACTTTGTTTATATAATACGGACCCATGGTGTGGAACTCTTCGAAAGGGAAGTTATTTTTGCCCTACAGGAATCTAGGAATTCAGGTGCAATTTTTCTAACTCGGAAAAGTGGAATGGGCTTAATGTGAAATGTGCATAGAGAATTCAATCAAATGAAGCCTGGATGAATTACATTCCAAGATTTGATTTAAATATCAACTAATAATGTTTCATCTGGAGAGAAATGCTAACTCATTAGAAGGAGTATGGATGTAGAAATACCGGATCACAGGAGACATCTGCAGTGGAGTGTATAGCCCAATAGGTTCTAGTACATCTTCTGTATGTTAAAATGTGTCTTATGCTGGGTGTAACTGGATAGATTTATCATGGTCCATTATGACTGATTCATCTTGTCTGATGGAAGAAAAATAGATTTCAGACATTTTTACTTCATTATAATGCAATAACACCAAATTAAAGCGATATACATGCAGTTGTGAATCTGTTAAAGTAGAATCTGTTACCATAGTTACTGGTACCAGATTACATTTTTCTGAAGCTTTAATCATAGATAACATTTTTTTGACTTAACTATTGACACAAATATCTGAAGCTACCAAAGTTACATTTTTTTTCATAATAATAATTTTTTTATTTTTTTTTGTAAGAGGAAAGCTAACAGGACATTGAGTCCTAGATATGATCTGCACTTCGTTTTAGATAGACACATGACATTTTAAATCTCATTGTACAAGTGTTAACAACTCAAAAGTCAATTTCAAATGAGCCTGTAGCGTACTGTTACTGTGGAGGTCTGATACTATCTATGTCCCATCTGGGAAGTGTTTTGTTTCCACGGATACAGGTCGAACCATAACACCGGGATTTATTTCTTTTGTCTGTCTAACTCATCATCTGTAACATTTCCGTTTCCTCGTATGTTTTCATCGCCTCCTCATCACCTCGGATACAGCTATTACGAGATACAAAAGTGTCAGAGTGACGGGAAACAAAAAAACTAGGATTGTGTTCAAGTTTGAAAGTTTAAAAAACGAGGTTGTAACTAGAAGAGAAAAAAAAATGATAATCTCTGCCAAGATATAGCGGATATATACAGAGTGACATGATGATTGAATCATAACAGAAAAACCGGTGATCTTTTAGTTTATTTTTATTTTAATTCAGTTTGTTAAGAGCAGAAGAAAAGATAATCTCTACCAAGATAGAATCTGAAGGATATACAGAGTGACTTAATGATGAAATAAGAACAGGAATTCCATGATTTTAAAATTTGAAAACTTTTAAAATATATTGAGAGAAAAAAAATGATAATCTCTGAAAAGATTATGGTGGTGATGAAATAATTTGTGAAGGTGAGAAATAGGATGAAAATCCTCAGCTTCATCTCAGTAATCTGATAGAAAGGTTTTACGCTAGGATCCTGGAGGGCTGCTGTGGTGGAAAGGGGTGTTACAGCTGTAGGGGGTGTAGGAATCCCTGTTACAGACACACTGCTGGTGATTATTGTCTGTGAGGTGTTAATCTCTGGAATACACGTATTAGTGTAATCCTACTGGTAATCTAACAAGGTCTATATATGTGTAGGTGTTAATACTGTGTCGGTGCTCGACTGGGTCAAGGAGAAGTGGAAAGACTGACCTTATTTATGTATATTGGTGCTAATAACACACATATTTGTTGTGCTTTGTTTCTGATATATGCTATACTGCATACCGAAAAACTTTTATCATAGAACATTTGATATCTTTATTCCTTGGTGCTAACACATGCAGTATTTATGTTTTTTGATAATCATTCAGACCATTCTATGTATTGTTGTTGAGACGATTTATATTGAGGAAAAGAATTTGTGCAATTAGCATTAGCCCTGTACAGATATATATTACATGTCTTACAAGTATCTGGATCATGTACTTACAATGTATTAGTGCTAATTCACAGTAGGTGATACTTCCTGTCTTGGGATATATGCTATATATATTGGTGCTGACACACTAGCAGTACATATACCCTGACCAGGTAGATATTGGGTGTAAAAGTTAAAACTGAGAGGCATGGGGTTATAGCCGACTAGGTGTAGAGATAAGACGTTTGACCAGGTAGATGTAGTAACAGAGGATGAGGAGCCTAGCTCTCACACTCAGGCTTGTCCGGTGTTTCTCTGTGGAGAGTGAAGCTGCAGTCTACCGCACATCTGACTAGCTGCCAACACTCTTACAAATAGACCCACAGATTGGGAACGCATTGATGAGGAAATCTAAGGTATAACCATTTCAAAACAGGCATCGGGATGTTTAGTTGGTGCGTCAGGTTTTAAAAATCACCCAAACTTGGATGGTTCGAAGAATGCACCCCGGAAATTTTAAACAGTGTCGGGGTACGCTGATGGACCACACCCCTTCCTAACGGAGTACTTGTACCCCGGGGCCTTGTGCTGGCTAACTGGAGCTTGACATGCATCACCTGTAAAACATGGAAACATGGCACAATACCAACTGTTGTGTGTAAACTGTTACCACGGTTATCAAAACACGGAAATTCATAAACCACAAATACCACAAGTATTGGCAAAGTGAAAGTACAGCAGCTATAAAAAAAATTACATACCATGTTGAAATTTGTTTCACGAAAACCCCCAAAGGGAAAAACAGGTAATCAACATTACAGTGACTATCATTACCAAGAACCACAAGCTCCAAAAGTGCACCAGACAAGGCTTTTTCGGCCGAGGGTTTCTTCAGGAATGAGAAGCCCTCCAAATTTCGACCCCTTAAAGGGAGATAAGTCTCATATACACATGTCAGATAATGCAGGAAGGGACAGTTTGGGATATGACGCGACCAGTGAAGGTCAGGCAGAATGTGTATATGATAATCTGGACAAGGTCAGAGACCGGTCAAAACAGATGCAGGAAAACGGTCAGGATATAAGTTTTGACTCATCTGACCTCACCAGGTCACGGTCACCAAGCAACTTGAGTTCAGAGTCATCACCTTACGGAAGTTTACGGAAAAAGTATGAAAAATTTCAGGATCCGCGACGGAGTGGTCATGGATATCGTCATGTGACCTGGAGTCCTGATGTAACCAATGGTGACAACCTACCAATGATCAGTGAGAAATATGTTGCAGCGAACTCACATGGCCAATCTCCTTATAATTTGGCCACGAGGACTTATATGGCAGACGATTATGTACATCGGAAACCTGATATGTCTCACTTACGTTACACGGTTGGCAATGTCAAGGATTGTATACAAACAGTTCCAGGGCCAAATGTTCATGGGTCTGGAAGGACAGTCAACATGTCCGAACAATTCAGGGGAGACAAACGTGCCAATGTGTCCGACATGTATACCTCACGGAATAAACCAGTGCAATCTAAACTGATGACTTCAACCGATTCAAATTTAAGTGACCTTCAATTAGGACCTTGTCAATTTCCAAGGGACCTTGACCAATCCTTAGGTGAACCGTCATCGCTGACTGACAGCGGCCCTAACTATGCATATTATACAACCCTACCAGCCAATTTCAGTACACGATCAAACTTTGTGTTTTCTCCTCGTATTTGTAGCACACCTGTGAAAGATTTGTCAAAAACAAAAGAGAAACCGAGATTAAAAGTCATCATTCCGCCAAAGGAAAAGGATTTTCAGTTGACCAATCAGCACACATTCCCTAGTCATGTGACCAACAAATGTGGATCAGATGATGGAAACGATGAATATGACAACATCGACATAGAGACAGATCAAAAAGATTACAGAAGAAAAACAAGTGAAGTTGCACGACAGGAAGCATTTAAAACAGACAATATTTCAGCCAGGCACCAGGATGTAGGAAAATGGAAGACTCAATCTTCACAATCTAAAACTAATTATCCGGGGTTGTTTTGTACTTCACAGTCGGAGCCTCGTCAAAAAGATCAACCTATGCAACAGTCTCCAGCTAGACAGTCAGACATGATGGATCAGGGTCCAAAACAGGTTCGCAGAGGGTTTCCACGGCTTTTTCTCCCAAAGGAAAATTCTTGGAAAAAAACGCCTGTGAGTGGCCATCCGACTACATGTACGACCACCACTGTGGAATCAACAGGATTCCAGGCGGAAGATAAAAGAGACAGACATTATCACCATTTTGACAGTTTAGTGAGATCACCTAGGATAATTCCTGAGCCGAAAAGAGTGGAAACAGGTCCAGTTCTGTATCAACAGATACGAAAAGTAGGTGAAGGTCAAGATAAGGACGGTTACCCAGTGGGGAGGTACACGGAACAGCCTCCCACCCATAAGCTTTGGGAAGGGCGTGATATTTACAATAAGGGAGGATATCAAGAGGGAAGGTTCATGGAACAGCCTTCTTCACACAAGGTAAGTTAGGCATGTAATAAGTAAGGTGACCGATTAGGGGAGACAACTGGCTTACATATGGTGGTCGTGAGGAGGAGGTTAAGTCTATTATGTGTGAGGTTTTTTTTATCAGTAGAGAATGAGATAAGGGGAGACAACCTGCTTACGTATTTGGGGGGGGGGGGGTCAAGTCTATCACATTTGAGGTTTTCATCAGTAGAGAATGAGATAAGGGGAGACAACCTGCTTACGTATTTGGGGGGGGGGGGGTCAAGTCTATCATCTTTGAGGTTTTCATCAGTAGAGAATGAGATGAGGGGAGACAACCTGCTTACATACCGTGGTCGCGGGGGGATGAAGTCTATTATGTGTAAGGTTAAGATCAGTAGAGAATGAGTTACTGCCCTTACATTTGATAAAAAAAAGTATAAATGTGAGGTAGAGATTTAAACAAGGGCTTTGTCAACTACTCATGTCAATAAAAGTGAGAAAAATGGACACCAATATAAGGACCAAATCCATTTGCGGTCCTTCTTCATGTAAAAGTGTACCTCTGAGGATGAGAATGGGACAGTGCCCCCAGCACCATGCACAACCATCTTCTTGCCAGTTTGGATTTGTATTAAGGATACAATGGTGATGGTAGTTCAGAGGGTCAAGTATTTAATGAGAACCATCCCTCCCCCTCACTCCATAGATAGGACATATCTCCTGTGTAATCTTACTGCATGTAGGCTACAATCCATAAGTATCAACAGGGGGTAGATACCCTGTACCACACATGTTGTACATCAGTACTGGTCAGACATACATTGTAGTATACCCTAACTACCACCTGTCTGTAGTGTTCGTGTTGTACATCAGTACTGGTCAGACATTGTAGTATACCCTTACTACCACCTGTCTGTAGTGTTCGTGTTGTACATCAGTACTGGTCAGACATACATTGTAGTATACCCTAACTACCACCTGTCTGTAGTGTTCGTGTTGTACATCAGTACTGGTCAGACATTGTAGTATACCCTTACTACCACCTGTCTGTAGTGTTCGTGTTGTACATCAGTACTGGTCAGACATACATTGTAGTATACCCTAACTACCACCTGTCTGTAGTGTTCGTGTTGTACATCAGTACTGGTCAGACATTGTAGTATACCCTTACTACCACCTGTCTGTAGTGTTCGTGTTGTACATCAGTACTGGTCAGACATACATTGTAGTATACCCTAACTACCACCTGTCTGTAGTGTTCGTGTTGTACATCAGTACTGGTCAGACATTGTAGTATACCCTTACTACCACCTGTCTGTAGTGTTCGTGTTGTACATCAGTACTGGTCAGACATACATTGTAGTATACCCTAACTACCACCTGTCTGTAGTGTTCGTGTTGTACATCAGTACTGGTCAGACATTGTAGTATACCCTTACTACCACCTGTCTGTAGTGTTCGTGTTGTACATCAGTACTGGTCAGACATACATTGTAGTATACCCTAACTACCACCTGTCTGTAGTGTTCGTATTGTACATCAGTACTGGTCAGACATTGTAGTATACCCTAACTACCACCTGTCTGTAGTGTTCGTATTGTACATCAGTACTGGTCAGACATTGTAGTATACCCTAACTACCACCTGTCTGTAGTGTTCGTATTGTACATCAGTACTGGTCAGACATTGTAGTATACCCTAACTACCACCTGTCTGTAGTGTTCGTGTTGTACATTTGCCAACGTTCCAATTCTTGCATACATGTTTTTAACAATAATAAAGCAACAATAAAGTCTACAAATATAGGTGTGGGGTTGTGGTATAGGGATGAAGGGAGTTTATTGGGGGCAGATTGGTTTGGTTTGAGGTGGGATGGGGTGGGGGTATTGAAGGTTGTGGTAGGGGGAGGAGTGGAGGCTGTGGTTGGGTTGGCTGTGGGGTGGGGGTATTGAAGGTTGTAGTAGGATGGAGGGGGGTGGAGGCTATGGTTGGGTTGGCTGTGGGGTGGGGGTATTGAAGGTTGTGGTAGGGGGAGGAGTGGAGGCTGTGGTTGGGTTGGCTGTGGGTGAGTGTATTGAAGGTTGTAGTAGGATGTGGGGTGGGGGTGGAGGTGTATTGAAGGTTGTGGTAGGATGGAGAAGGGGGGCGGGGCTGGTTTTCAATCTCTGTTTGATGATTCCATTGGTTTGAAGACAATGAGTATTTGAAGATGATAAGTTTGGCTGTTCTGTCTCCAGGAAGGTAGCTAACAAGTACAAACCTGATGAAAGTCGGTACTACTGTATGGGATGATGAATGGTGTCTGATGTGGGGGGTATAACCCTTAGATAAGGACATTAATATGTCTTAAGTACAGATAATGAGCGACCAGTGCTACACCAGCTCTTAGATACATATGTATACTGACACTATTAATAAACCACTGGGTACGGAGGCTGCATACCAAAGCCCACACAAATCACCACCAATAAAACGGGATAAAACACCAGGATGGTTATGATCTAGTACTGTGTTGGAGCAGTAAAGGGGTTAGTTTGGGTCACAGGGCCTTAATAATGGATGTTTAAGGTCAGCTGGGGTCACAATGATTCAATGGGTCACTGTCTAAGGTGAGTTGTGGTCACAGGGCTTCAATAGATCAGTGACTAAGGTCAGTTGTGGTAACAGGTCTTCAATAGGTCAGTGACTAAGGTCAGTTGTGGTAACAGGGCATCAATAGGTCAGTGACTATGTCAGTTGTGGTAACAGGGCTTCAATAGGTCAGTGACTAAGGTCAGTTGTGGTCACAGGGCTTCAATAGGTCAGTGTCTAAGGTGAGCTGGGGTCACAGGGCTTCAATAGGTCAGTGTCTAAGGTCAGTTGTGATCACAGGGCTTCAATAGGTCAGTGTCTAAGGTCAGTTGTGATCACAGGGCTTCAATAGGTCAGTGTCTAAGGTCAGTTGTGATCACAGGGCTTCAATAGGTCAGTGTCTAAGGTCAGTTGTGATCACAGGGCTTCAATAGGTCAGTGTCTAAGGTCAGTTGTGGTCAAAGGGCTTCAATAGGTTAGTGTCTCAGGTCAGTTGTTGTCACAATGATTCAATGGGTCACTGTCTAAGGTAAGCTAGGGTCACAATGATTCAATGGGTCACTGTCTAAGGTAAGCTTGGGTCACAATGATTTAATGGGTCACTGTCTAAGGTAAGCTTGGGTCACAATGATTCAATGGGTCACTGTCTAATGTAAGCTTGGGTCACAATGATTTAATAGGTCACTGTCTAAGGTAAGCTTGGGTCACAATGATTCAATGGGTCACTGACTAAGGTAAGCTTGGGTCACAATGATTTAATGGGTCACTGTCTAAGGTAAGCTTGGGCCACAATGATTCCATGGGTCACTGTCTAAGGTAAGCTTGGGTCACAATGATTTAATGGGTCATTGTCTAAGGTAAGCTAGGGTCACAATGATTCAATGGGTCACTGTCTAAGGTAAGCTTGGGTCACAATGATTCAATGGGTCACTGTCTAATGTAAGCTTGGGTCACAATGATTTAATGGGTCACTGTCTAAGGTAAGCTAGGGTAACAATGATTTAATGGGTCACTGTCTAAGGTAAGCTGGTGTCACAATGATTCAATGGGTCACTGTCTAAGGTAAGCTTGGATCACAATGATTTAATGGGTCACTGTCTCAGGTAAGCTGGTGTCACAATGATTCAATAGGTTAATGACTAAGGTCAGCTGAGGTCATAAGCTTCAATACCTAATTGTTCAAGATCAACTATTTTTCCATTCATTATCCTATGAGAACTACCATCTAACAAGTATTTGCAAATTTTCTAAATTTTCTTCCAATTCCACCACCCCGCTCCCTAGCCCCAAACTTACCCCCACCTCCTGCCCTAGCCCCCACTAAAAAGCCCTACAGCCTTCATATCCCATTCATAGAACTGATCATTGTAATTTACATGAATATTTTGTGAAAAGTTGAATAAATACATTGAGAGCAAATAATTAACAGTAAATTAATCGGAAAGTAGTGCAAATTTGTACGATTACTGATAGAAATGTTAAGAAATATTTACTTTAGGTTGTCTCCCCTTTTTCTAATCTCGGACATAAAGTACATGCTTGGCAACTACAGATGATGCTCAGTATCTCGGTCCATCCTTATCTCTCAAATTGACATAGAAATATGGCTTTCACTAGAAAAAATGGAGGCGGTTTGGCTTCCCCTGGAACAATCTCCGGCACTCTTTGACTTAAAACAGTAGTACAATAATTGGCTGCAATTGAGATAGGCAGGAGATCTTGGACTGTGCTTTCATGTTTTATCAGAAGCCCCTTCACCTCTGTTGAAATTAAAAACATGTAAATATTCTCCTCGCAGTGTTGAGTTACAGCCGAGGAGGATCGCAGTGCCAGGTACATTTATATAACGTTCTGACCAACTGTTAAAGAATCTCTATTATGTGTATTGCCCCTAATATAGCACTTGAGGTTTTAATCAGTTACAAGTATGTTCCTGCCGCGGCTAATACGATGGCTCGTTTGACATTCTTGAAAGGCTATCACTAATGTTTATTACAATATCAAAATTGTTACTCCATTTAGAAATTAATAAAATTAATAGCTGACTTCTTAACTCAAGTTAAAAAATTACAATTTTGTTTCCATTTTCATGTGTAGAAATTTTCAGATGTATTCTTTACCAGTAAAACATTAAACGTTAGTGACGTTTCATGAGGTCAATAAAAGTATTTATTATCCAAAACAAATTGAAGTGAAATATCAGAGTATTAATATCCCTCACTTTGTATAAATTTCGAACAAATTTACAGAATTTGCATCACACTTAAATACAGTAAATGTTGACCAAAGGTGTAAATTAACCTAGACAAAATAGCATGTATTAGAATTTTTTTACAATATGAGTATAGTAAAATCCAGACAAAATGGCCGGAGATGATTTTGTTTGAATTCATGTCAAAGGTAAAATGTATTACTGCAGAAAAAAAAAATCAGTTTTAAAAATCTCGTTAGTCTAATGAGTAATTTTGAGTTAACTCAGAAAATGATGAAACAAAGTGTCTGACACTCTCAAGTAAAATGTACAAGCCTGCATCTTGGTGATGTATGGTGTGTTATAGTGTAGCCATAGGAACCCACTCAGGACACATCTTCATCTTCACATGATATTATGTAATCAAACCAAACATTCTACTGACTTGGATGATGAGAGGTAGTTTAAGTCACAAAAACTCTTCTTACTCAAGACTTCATACCAGTTTACTTCTTTTGAATAAAAACATCTAACTGATTCAGATGTATAAACAAACGATCATTATAAATACATTTACAAGGAATGTTTGAAAATGATAAAAGTGCAGTTATCTCTTGAAAGCTCTTTGCATAGACCTTCATTAAATAGGATTCAGAAGCAATTCCTTTTACAAGACTTTCTTAAACTGTTGCTGTGAAGGTAAAGAGCAACCTCTTACCAAGGATGTGTTGGGTGTGGTGGTAGTGGCATATTTATTTTTTATCTTGAACTCATTCACCCCTGAAGACACATTTGAACTCTTCCATTTCAAAGGTTGGAATAGTTCATTGTGAAATTTCAGGGGTAAATGAGGTAAGTATATTAAATTTTATTCTCCTTTCAATTCTTCAAAAAGAAACAAAAAAATCTTTTAATTACATTTAAAAGAAATATTATATTCTTATTTCATGCTTGTGCATGCAGGCAGGCAATCCTTAAAAATGTTTTGACTGAAGGAAATGGTTCTTTCCCTTGCTACCAACAAAAATAGCTTCATATCCTTGAATCACAGTATCAAAACATCAGCAGCACAATGTTTTTCCAGTAGTAAGCTATAGTTCTCTCTGACCAGGCATTAGCATTCGAACTATTGCCAGATTGGAGTAAAACAGGTATAAAATATGCGCATACCCTGATTATACTTCATAGACCTTAAAGAACATATAAACATATCATCAGGTAATAAAGCTTAACTTTCCAAGGTTAAACATTTGAAATATCCTAAAAAAAGACAAATCGGTATAGCCCTTTCACCACTGTAGACCATAATGGACTCATCCAGATCAATGCATGGTAGAGTCTACTAAAATTACATAGGGGTGAAAGGGTTAGGAACATATCATTTCATTGGTGGCCTATGGATAACATTCCTGAAAGCTGCACATGCCTTGCCTTCCTCATGGTGATCTCTTTTCATTTTTCAAACCAAAGTTTGTAGATTGGTATTGGATCTTCCCATGAACATTTATGTATCTGTTGGCAGTACTTTGAAAGAAACGGTACACCATAGTGTATTTCGGAGGATAGCTGTGTCTAGTCTAGTCAGAGTGCTTTAATGAATTATAATCTTTGTTTTAATTGTCTTTAGATATGATGTCAGCACTACAATTAACTCGTGATAATTGAAGGCATGCTTGCTAATAAGCCCACCCCATTGGAAAAATATACAAGTATTTTGGGTCATACCTTTACTAGGCTTTTTTGTCTTATTACTTGTGTAGGAGAAGACAAGCACTATTAAGTATCATTGTTATCTGTTTAACTCATTCACCCCTGAAGTTTCATAATGAACTATTGCAACCTTTGATTTGGAACAGTTCAAATGTGTCTTCAGGGGCGAATGAGTCAAAGGTCCCTGTCCCGCTGCAGACATACATCAGAGAATGACACTGTAATCTTTGTACACACAGTAACCTCCCCTTAATTTTGCTACTACGTTTCGCTGACCAGACAGCTCAATAAGTTAAAGCAACAGTTTAATGATCGGCAGTCGAGGGTTTGAATCCTCGTCTGGCCCTGTTGCAGTTTTATTCTCAGAAACTTTGTTTTTGTTTTTGTTTATGTCATCTTGATAATTTTTCTAGGTTCCACAATGTATGGTTTCTGTTCAGAAACGATTTGTTAAAGCTATAGTCATTCCAAAAATAAGTTTCCAATGAATCGTTATAGTTTTTGGCAGTGGTATGGGATCAATCCTTAAAATGTATCTGTTTGTCATTTACATATGAAGGTGTTACATACACTGGTAAATTTCATCTGCAGAAAAAAGTTACAGTTCCAAGTGTTCATCTCGTATTGTGTATCTTGAATTGAAAATGTTATCAGTTGGTCTGGGTCTGGCAAATGTTTTACAGATTACTGGTAAACCTGCTTAGAAACAAGCATATCACTGCAGTGACATAATAAAGCCTTGGTTATGACCCGACACACAGACACACATGTAAACTGCGATTTCATCTCTACAATACCAAATAACCATGGTGACGATACCCTGCTAAAGTTAGATAGCTAAAGAATTACCTCCGTGAAGTAAACAGTTGAATGTCATCTGTTCAGTATCATACCAAACAATTTTGCACATGCTCATGTCATTATGAGATGTGCAACAATCCTGTCCTAAAATTTCACGAATATAGAAAACAAAATGTTGGATTGTAGATTAAAAATGGTCTAACAGGTCTAACGATGACAGTGAGGATGACTGTAGATAGGTGTGATATTTAAGAGAGTCCAGCACAGAGTTCTTACTTCTGTATCAAACATAGGGTCCTGACTTACTTGCCTGACTTGTAACAGGTTTATAATAGTCCGAGATCTGTGTATTATATCTCAGTGATGCTGGAGGCTGTGAATTTGCCAAGTATATTTATACCTATAATCTGTGGATGTTTGGTTAAATTAAGCATTACTGACTTTGTGGTTTGTGTATATATATTTTCCAGATGTAATTAAAGATTTACACCCCACTGGGAGAAAGCTTCCTCCACTTAGGAGAGCTCTGATATTGATGATCCTACTAAAAATATGTGAAAGATGGAACTACCGCTAACGATGTGTGATTTATGTAGTTTTAAGTCTGGATAATAAAAAAGATAAATTTTATCAAGGAAATAGGTATTTGCCAATTTAACCTTAAATAATGTAACAGTTATCCTTGATGCTAAGAAATTCTCTTTGAAATTACATTCTAAGCAGATACCACTAAAGTGATAGGATAGGTGACGGTCAGTGATCATGAGTCAGTAGGTTTGACACTGAATTACCTTGATGTGAGGAATATAATGACCTTGACCTTTTCAGTCTCTATCCCCCCTTTGGTTTGAGGAATAAATGATGACCTTCTCAGTCTCTATTTCCTCTGTGGTTTGATGATGATAATGACCTTGACCTTATCAGTATCTATCCCCCCTTTGGTTTGAGGAATAAATGATGACCTTCTCAGTCTCTATTTTCCCTGTGGTTTGATGATGATAATGACCTTGACCTTATCAGTATCTATCCCCCCTTTGGTTTGAGGAATAAATGACCTTGACCTTCTCAGTCTCTTTTTCCGCTGTGGTTTGAGGAATATAATGACCTTGACCTTTTCAGTCTCTATCCCCCCTTTGGTTTGAGGAATAAATGACCTTGACCTTATCAGTCTCTATCCCCCCTTTGGTTTGAGGAATAAATGACCTTGACCTTCTCAGTCTCTATTTCCCCTTTGGTCTCTCATGTTTTTGTAAACAGTGTATCAAGGGGCGGATGCTCATGTAGTTTTTATGCACTATAAAAGTCACCTCAATACAATGGTGATTTTAAATAAATGTATTTAAAGTCTTATTTTAATGTTTTATGTAAATAGCATATTAAGATACAAATTGGAATTGAAATGAATTACAAAGGATCGGAGGTTATAGCTACCAGAGTTAGTCGAGCGTCATATTGTCTAAGGGTGTATCATCTAGTGTATATATATAGACAATTGGTCATTGCAAAATGAAGGAAAAATCTTAAGGATCCCTAGCTAACCCACTGCACTGTAGTTTTTCTTATATACAGTATAGTATTGTTTCAAGAAACTTGGACTATACAATCTTTTCATTGTGTGCTATAGTTCACCAAGAGATTCTTGAAGAATGCAAGTGCTTGTTTTTACAGTGTGCAGAAACTGTTTTATTTTCTATCTGTTGTAGAGAACATAATTCAATAAAAATGGAATTTCAGGTTATAATTGGAACAGGTTTTGTTGAATGCATTTTAATACCGTAGCTATCTTGAGATTCCAGGGGAACAGTTAGTTTTGTGAGTCATAATTGATGAAAGAAGAAAAAAACCTTGTAGGATATTTATGGTCTCCCACTTTAAAACACTGGCTGAGGCTAGCACTGGAGCTCTTTTTTCAGTGAAGGTAAGAATGCTCTAATCTGTTTTTTAGGGAAACAAGAGAGTTTAGTGTACAATATCGTATGCTTATATTGTTGCCGAATATTGGTTCTTTCACTGTGTCAGCTGCTTCCTCACTCTATCTTAAGATAGACACGATTTTTATGCCTTTTTGCCTTTTTTTTCCATCACACACAAAATTGGCATGTTAATGATTTAGGTAGACAGTTACCAGTGATTGCCTGGCGGTAACACATCAATTATCAACCATTGTAAGTTCTACAAACCTCAGCCACTGTACCTAAGTTTTACAAACCTCAGCCACTGTACCTAAGTTCTACAAACCTCAGCCACCGTACCTAAGTTTTACAAACCTCATGCAGCCACCGTACATAAGTTTTACAAACCTCAGCCACAGGATATAAGTTTTATAAACGTCAGCCACTGTACCTAAGTTTTACAAACATCAGTCAGCCACCATTTAATCTCGCAGAGATATACAGCCATACAAAGTTATTAGTGTCTATATAAACAATCAGAGATGTGATGAAGTTTTATCAATATAATTAATCTTCTCAATTATCGATTTAAAACTGTGTGAAACGATTACCATCAGTGAAATGTTCACATTTTATAAACTTCGGAGATAAATTAATCACCTAGTAAATCAATAGCAGCAATGACAGTTTGTTTCCTGGTTATTAAATCAGCTCCTCTTTGATACAAGGGAAATAAAGAAATCTGAACAAAAATTAACAAACTCATTTTGGGTAGCACGTTAAAAAATGGAAATACTTTATATATTATGGCAATTATCTCCTAGGAGCCTTCGTTTTTTTTAATGCTGCATGGACAGCGATATGTTGAATTCAAAATATTCTAAATTGTTTCTAAAGGTTTAGCTGCATGCAGGTGCTTTATATAACCTGTGATTGCATTTGAGCGTAATTGATTTGGGTATGTTGCGTATGATGTTGTGTAGTGAGAACAGGAAGTAGGAAACTCGCTCTCGGAGAAAGTCTCACAGTCGTAATTGAAACATACTGTTGAAATATTTCACGAGTGTTTTCCGTAGGTTTTACAAGCATCAGGCGAGATTCCATCCATCAAAAAGCCTCTATTTTTACCTGACATAATGGACTCACGGTCTTTAGAGGAATTCGTTCTGTCCAAAACCTTACATACAGCTGTCTGAGATTTCCACAATCTTGTCTATGACTCAGGGTAATTAACAGCCTGTTTTCCCTGTGAAGCGGTAGTTTTCGGTAATTGAATTGAAGCATTAGATAATGCGGATTGTATATATTTATACATCGGTTCACAAAGGCGGCTCCAAACCTGTACAGCAAGGCAGTGAGAGATCATTATCCAAATCGTTACAATTATTTGTACAATAAAATTCAGTGTTAGCATATCTTGATCTAGAGCGCATCCCTAGTGGACTGTAAAAATAACATCAGAACAACCTGTCTACAGTTTCATGCCGTAGGAACACAGGTTTTTGGGTCCCGTTTTCTGTAGCTGATTTTTGTGTTATCTTATCCTTATATAATCTGCTAAATTAGACTACTTATTTACAAACATGAGATGTGAGCACAGTGAAAAATGATGATTACCAAGCTTATAAATGTTTCAGATTTCATGTCTCACTTCTTTCTGGGGGAGAAAACTACTGTTATTTATAAGAACAGGATGCTCAATCTAAATATTGATCTTCAGAATTATGTTCTATATTTTCTTACCTAAGTAGTAAATGCAATAAACTGGGATTTGCTTTTAATATCGGAGATGTATCTGTTTCGGGTTTTTTCTGAAAACTGCTGGAGATGATGTCAGCTAGATTTCAATTTTAGATAGTTTCACTTTATAATCATTGTAAGTCGTTTCTCAGAATTCAAAAATAACTTGTTTAATCACTCATAAAAATTACTTGTTCTCTTCAACGTCTCTTCAGATATTAAAATCTTCAAAAGGTTTTAAAATATCTGTATCAGCTTTTTCATTCTGAGGAGAATTTTATAAACGAAGGGAGATAACTTGTACACTTTTACAGAATTTTCTTGCTGGGATGCTTTTTATATATACACATGCATGTTGAATAGTGTAAGTCTAAGAAAAAAAAACCAAGGCATGCAACATTTGTTATAAATATAGATCTGGGCATGTGATGGAAGTTAGAAAGATCAAAGCTTGCTATACACGCGATAATTAAGTATGGGACGTCTAAGATAGGTTATATCCCAGCCAAGGAGATGTATCTTATTTAACTAAGATAAGCGCCTGGCCATATACCTATGAATTATATTAAGCATACCTGTGTAGCTATATAACATTCAAAAGTGTGCAGATAGTGAGTATACCTGTCGCATAATATTGTAATTAGTAGGTGACCTAGAAAAGGCCTTAGGCTCCATTTGGGGGTCCTGTGAAATTATTTTGATAATAAAATGAATAACTGATTGATTTTCATTGGTTACTGCTTATTGATTTTCACCTTTTGGTTTCATAGATAGATAGTAAGAGAGAGTGTTTATTGCACAGGTAGATAGAGGTGTTACTGTATTTTACCTGCGGTTCAGGTGAGATAACGACTTGGGGACCAGCTCGACAGATGCCATTGTTCTATAAACCTGCATCCTGTCCTAACTTACACAACATGTAGTGGACCGTGTGTCCTGGCTGTGTCCTGGCTGCAGATAAAAATAATGATCTTTCCACATTTGGTACATTGATTGATGTGTGGTTTAATGTGTTCAAAATGCAGGTGATAAGTACCGAGGCCAGGTCTCCGTGTGGTGTGTTGTCACACCGCGTCCTTTCTTGAGTCACCTTGGCAAGTGTCCCCTAACTTGTGTACCAGGGTACCTTCGCGGGCTCCCAGAGATTCCACTCTACCTACCCGCCGATCAACCTTTACCAAAGCGAGCTCTGTTTGTGTCACAAGAACAAGAGTACACAAGAATCGCTTTGTGTTACAATGGTGGCGGAGAATTGAGAAAAAAAAATTTCTGTCGAGCTGAACATGGAAAGTAAATACTGTGTAAGAATGTGTATATAGGTCCAGGTAAATGTCAACGGCATGCAAAATGGCTCAAGTGTACCTGGCCAGGAAACGAAGAAGGTGTTAACGAGGTTAAGTCTTCAAATACATTATTTTTACCTGAAAGGGAATTACGGCAGTAAGGAGAGTGTTACTTAGTGTTTTCGTGTTTAGGTTTTGATTTGGATGTAGGGAGACAGACAGGTGGAACTATTTACAGCAGAATTAGCCAGGCCTGAAACTAAAGGCAAATACTTTACCAATTGGATGTACGGTACCGCTATATAGCAGGCAGTGTTCAGGTTCGTGTGGGAAACAAACGGAGGGGCAGAGGCCCGGTGTAGGGATCCATTCTGGGAGCCACTGACAGGCCAGGAAAGGTCCGAGGTCACAAGGGCCACGCCTTGTCATGGCGGGATGTTTCTCATGCGGGGGGAAACAGGCCAAGAAAGAGCAAGAAAAGGTGCGTTTCAGGTGTTCATTGTTTGTAGGTAAAACATATCACTCAATACGGCAAAATGCATGTGTATAAATTCTGTATTGAATTGATCCAAATATAATCAAGATATGTTTCTACACTAAAAAGACAACCATAGTATCACCATAAAATACTTTACCTGAGTTTAGTAGACTGATGTACCTGTAACACTACAATAATGCATGTGAATTGTACAATTATACACAGCTTTATCACCTGTATATACAGGTGATAGAACACCTGGTAGTACCCTTTGCACTAGTAAACTGAAAGTAACATTATGCTGACAATACATAGAATTTTATGTAAATTAAACAGGAGTACTATCAACTGTTACATAATTACTACCTGTAGAACAATAGGTGTTGTGTCAGGTGTGTAGGTCTCAGACTGGGGTTATCTTCTAGGATGGTGTGTATCAACATTGGACAGGTGTACATGTGTCTAATAGTTGACATCTATACTGTGTGTATATATACAGGTAGATATATACAGGTAGATATACAGGTACACATATGCAGGTAAATTGTATATATACAGGTATACTATATGTACACAGGTAGACATACATGTATACTATATATATACAGGTAGCCATACAGGTATACTATATATACAGGTAGACATACAGGTATACTCTCTATATACAGATATACTATATATATATACAGATATACTATATATACAGGTAAACATATAGGTATGCAATATATATACTGATAGACATACAGATATACTATATATATACAGGTATACTATCTATATACAGATATACTATATATATATATATACAGATATACTATATATATACAGGTATTAACTATCTATATACAGATATACTATATATACAGAGATATACTATATATATACAGGTATTAACTATCTATATACAGATATACTATATATACACAGATATGCTATATATACAGGTAGACATACAGGTAAACTATCTATATACAGATAGACATACAGGTAAACTATATATACAGGTAGACATACAGGTAAACTATCTATATACATGTATACATACAGGTATACTATCTATATACAGATAGACATACAGGTATACTTTCTATATACAGATAGACATACAGGTATACTTTCTGTATACAAGTATACATACAGGTATACTATATATATACAGGTAGACATAGGTATACTATATATATACAGATACAATATAGATAAACTATATATATACAGGTAGACATACAGGTTTACTATCTATTTACAGGTATGCTATCTATATACAGATACACATACAGGTATATTATCTATATACAGGTAGACATACAGGTATACTATCTATATACAGATAGACATGCAGGTAAACTATCCATATACAGGTAGATTTACAGGTATACTATCTATATACAGATAGACATACAGGTATACTATCTATATACAGGTAGACATACAGGTATATTATCTATATACAGGTAGACATACATGTATACTATCTATTTACAGATAGACATACAGGTATACTATCTATATACAGGTAGACATACAGGTAGATCGACATACAGGTATATTATCTATTTACAGGTATACTATCTATATACAGATTCATATACAGGTATGCTATCTATATACAGGTAGACATACAGGTATACTATCTATTTACAGGTATACTATCTATATACAGGTAGACATACAGGTAAACTATCCATATACAGGTAGACATACAGGTATATTATCTATTTACAGGTATACTATCTATATACAGATATACATACAGGTATGCTATCTATATACAGGTAGACATACAGGTATACTATCTATATACAGATAGACATACAGGTATATTATCTATTTACAGGTAGACATACAGGTATATTATCTATATACAGGTAGATCGACATACAGGTAGATCGACATACAGGTATATTATCTATTTACAGGTATACTATCTATATACAGATTCATATACAGGTATGCTATCTATATACAGGTAGACATACAGGTATACTATCTATTTACAGGTATACTATCTATATACAGATATACATACAGGTATGCTATCCAAATACAGGTAGACATACAGGTATACTATATATACAGGTAGACATACAGGTATACTATCTATATACAGATAGACATACAGGTAAACTATCCATATACAGGTAGACATACAGGTTTACTATCTATTTACAGGTATACTATCTATATACAGATAGACATACAGGTATATTATCTATATACAGGTAGACATACAGGTATACTATCTATTTACAGATAGACATACAGGTATACTATCTATATACAGGTAGACATACAGGTAGATCGACATACAGGTATATTATCTATTTACAGGTATACTATCTATATGCAGATTCACATACAGGTATGCTATCTATATACAGGTAGACATACAGGTATACTATATACATACAGGTATACAAACAGGTATACATACAGGTATACTACCTATATACAGGTATACATACAGGTATGCTATCTATATACAGATAGACATACAGGTAGACATACAGCTATATTATCTATATACAGGTAGACATACAGCTATCCATGTAGAGTTAAGATAATGAATCAAACATTTGCTCTTCTCTATCATGTTTACGTCGAAAAACAGCTATAGGTCAAAATATATAGTACATGTGTTTAGTTGGAAATCATGAATCTGGCTGTCTGGTTCATATCATTCAGGGGAAGCTCATATTCTAGTCTAGTTGCAGTACGATTTTAGACATTGACAATTAATTGATGTTACAGTTGCACTTTTATATTATGGATAAAAATGCTCAGAAAATGTGTACTTGATGTTACCCAGAACCCCATGGTGGTTTTATATATAATGCTGCATTGTAGTATTGAACAGGAGAGTCTTATAGGTACAGGAAGGAAATCAAAAGGAACCGTGGTAACACTGTCGTAATTATAATTCACTATAACTCACATTGGCTAGAGTACTATGGTAAGGAAGATGCTGAGGCTGCTTGCTGGGTTTCAATATCATTAACAGTGGGGAAGCAACCAGATCAAAGGGAAATAGATAAGTGGTAGATGAGAAAACAAAAAAAAAGGTATTTTGTACAGAGGAGGGGAAGAAGAACAATCAAGAAAACAAAAACATACTTAACAATCATTTATACACACTTTTTAGCAAGTATAACAGATTCTGAAAATACTAAATGTTTGTTTATCTGTGTCATTGAAAATTGTCTCACTTTATGAAAGATTATCTTTAAAGATCATGCCAAGAATTGCTTGACAATTCCTTATCCTCATCTCATCTGTGTCTATGGGAGGTTTTATCTGTTAAGAAGCATTCCTGTCTGTGTGAAACATTTAGGTAACTAGGTTTGCTTTTTGAAATTACCTCTGTTTTTGACAATGTCTAGTGGAGAACGACCGCCCTGACATTTCCTCATCTTCATCACATCTATGTCTGTTGGAGGTTTTATATGTTTACACAATTATTCCTATCTGTGTAAAACATTCAGGTGAATCGGTTTCTCTGCTTTAGACATTGTCCAGTAGCGGCGACCGCCCTGAAGAACACATACGATACACACACTAACAAATACTGGTCAATCTTATTCACCTTATAAAGGAAACCAATTTACAGGTGTTTAACCAAAGTGAAACGTGAATGGATTCAACGACGCACAAAAGATCTGTTTAGATATTATCACAGAACACAGAATGAACCTAATTACCTTTGTAGAATCAAGGCCTGTTTTTAGATGTGGCCGATGATAAACGTGACTGAAGACGATTTCTGTTTGACACCTGTATCCTTCTACAATGACAAATTCCTCAGCACTCACCTGTATTTCTATAACGAGAGTGAGTACTCTTATGCTACCTGTATAAATACAGGTAAAAGAATTTTGGTCTATTTTAGAGGTCGGCTAGGCAGAAAAAGGAATTCGTTTTTTTTTTTATATATATTTGCGGTTTTATGCTGTACGTGTCACTTGTGAGGTGGAGTCATTTATATATGAATTCGGAACAACAACATTTTAAACTTTCCACCTTGTTTGGAACAACACCAAATTGAGTACCGTAAATACCCGCATTAACCCTCCAAAGATTTCCTCCAATAAATTTCTACTCGTATTTAAATTTGATTTTCTGTTTTGCTTGTCTAACGAAATGTTTTCTTTTCTTTTTAGTTCATTAAAATACAGGTTAATTGAAATCTTGTAAAGTTGTTGAATTTATTTGTAATATTTTGGTGATATTTCTCAAGGGACATGAAAAATAACAGACCCCATCATAAGACTTATGTTATGTGCTCAAACCTGAGCGTTTTTTGGCGCAATTTCGAAAAATTAACATTAAACCTGGGAATGATAACAGCGCTGTGTCAAGTCATAACTAAGTTCAGGAAGCGTTATAAATTTTAATTTTTGAAGTGTTTTCTCACTTGAACTAAGATTTGAATTTGAGCACAGAATAATTACATGTGAGTGTGAATATGGTTTTTAATTCATACCAATTCCAGGTCTATGCACAAATTTGTATAGGGCCATAAAGTATATATAAATATCAAAATTATTTAAATTTTCAAAGTTCAAAATCAAGTAGCATTCAAAAGCAATCAATAGGAGTTAAATAAATTTAGAAAAGAAATAAGAGTAGTATATTGTTGAAATAGAGTAGTATATTGTTGAAATAGAGTAGTATATTGTATGTCGATGTAATATGGTTTGGAGCTAGTCGGGTATATCTATGCACAGATGCACAGAGACCCGCAGTGATGCTGGAGTATCTCAATTTTGTATAAAGTGTCGGGCTGGAGTTGGGAAGCCCCAGGTTGAATACCAAGTCTTGATATTCCATTTTCCACTCCTGTAATTCTAAAAAGATTTATTTTTACGATACAAATTAATGTATAACGAACATACATATTCGTGTTTTCAGAGGAATTCAAAGTTCGGGGTGTTTACAAGCTAGGGCAGCTACCACAGTACTCGGTGAATAGGGACATGTTTTGTCATAGATCCGAGATAATGCGTGGGTTACATCTCCGATTGGTGTTGATTTCTAGTGTCATTCAAGTATCTTTAGGTCAGGAAGGTCGCCAGGTGAGAAAGGAATTCGGTTTTCTCTACCTGGTGTATCGTTGTCAGTGTTCTTGACTCCATGATAAAGCTGTCCTTATGGGATTTAGAAATCTGTAGTTTCTCTGTCCTGTTACACGTATAACATGAGAGAGAGTAGTGTGCTTCCACCGGGATCGGACCCAGACCCGTGATCTCAAACTTCCTAGTCTGACGCTCTACCACGGAGTAAAAGGGAAATTCGATCCTTCTAGTACGAAACTAGAAGGTGACCGTATTCATATATACCTGTACAATGAAAATATGCCACACATTTAAAGACATGTTTGTATGGATCAAAATATTAGTATGACCCCTAGGCCTACAGAGGACCCTTTACTAAGGCCAGGTACTGGTCGTAGGTCGGTGGTTTTTCTCCAGGTACTCCAGCTTCCCTCCACCACCAAAACCTGGCACGTCCTTAAATGACCATAGCTGTTAATAGGACATAAAACACAAACAAACCAAACCAAATACCTTACTAAGCCAATAGTGTAAAGTAAACAAAAACAACTCCCACTCTATGACAGACCAGTGACTGACCAATGACCAGCATGATGACACATGACCATTTGTCCAGTCATCAGGGTACGAGAGCTGACATCATCATTATTGGGGCGTTGTGTATTCTGATTCATTAAAGATGTATCAAGGTATTTGATTGGTCAATTGAAAATTAAAAAAAATACTACAGTATAATAATAATAATATTAATTTGAGGTTCTTTTATACCGCTTTATCACAACCTTTAAGTTCTTATGACATATATGACACCGGTGCTGCTATTTAGGCGCTCACAGCTAGCATTCAACAATTCCAGCACTGCCCAACCACATACTCATTTACAGCTGAGTAGACTGGAACAAGCGTAGTAAATATCTTGCTCAAAGATACAACACAGTGCTGTGACGTGACTCGAACCGACAACCCTTCGGTCATGAGCCCCGGCGTCCTACCACTAGACAACTGTGCCTCCAAATATATATATTTGAAATCGGCATGCAGTCAGAGAATTGCTTTTTGTGCATCCTTTCGACCTAAATATTATGACAAAATCAAGATAAAAGTAGAAACTAGCAAATTTCGTTTTTTTAAGACCAAGGAGTGCTCAGTAACTCACTCTCACTGTTCAATATATTTGTTAAAATACAGTTTCTTTGAAGTTTCTTTATGATGTTGAATTTGTTGTCCTTGGGTTTTAAGGCCCAAAATGCTCTTTGTGTTGAATTTTGTCTAAGTATTTTAGTCAAAAGTAGCAATGTTTCTTATCTTTTTTTTCTCTCCAAAAGTTAAAAAAAAAAAAACATAAAAAGGGGATTTTTTTTTTGTATAAGTCTCGGGGAAAAAAAGGGGATCTATTGAAGTCTGCGATGACAACATCTCTGAATGACCTCATAGACATTAAATGTTTGCTTACGCACAAAATGATAATAAAAACTACTGTGACCGTAGGGATGTAACATCACCTGGCGGCTACAGTAGACCCAGTGTGATTTACTGTCAGGGACATTGTCCTCAGCCCCTGTATCTAGCCGTCACATTTTTATGTGTAAATTTGGTGACAGTTATAATCCCTTTTAAAAGAAACGTATTTTGATGGCAGCAGCCCATATATTTAGCCATGACTTTGAGGTACCCGGGAGGAGATTTGTGTTTATATTTTGAAGCAATGTTCGTTTTTTCTGATTATTTAAGTGTTATAGTTAATTAGGACGATGTTTATTTGTTCACATTATATATATAACTCAGTAAGTTCTGTGTTACGATAATTTTTCAATGCCTATAGTATCATTCACCTGTGTTGTGGTAGAGTAAGGTCGATTTGATGAACCACTGAGGATGGTGGGCCGGTGGCCACAGGTGAAAAAGTACCTGTCGGCTCACAGGTAATGACTTACCTTGATGTTGAACACTGTACAATCACACAGCTACGTGGTACAGTACAGAGAATGGCTGTGTGTTGATGGACTCGGCGTCACACGGACAATTTGGAGTGTTGTGTGGTTTGTTCCTCAATTACAGTGTATGCAACCTTAAGTATCGAGTGTTTGGCCACATTTGGGTTTACACCCTGAATACAGTGTGACGTCAACTCTGGACATACCTTGGAAATATTGATATCATGGTAAATATACTACGGTTACTTATATCTCTTTAAGATTATATTATGAAAATATTATGGAGCTTTTTATAACTGCATGTTTCCATGGAATGAAAAATTTAAAATTATGGACATTTATCTTCTAAATAAAAAGTTGTTTGCTTTTAAAAGGATTTTGGTTTAAATAGAGAAAATTCATAGCTTGTTGCAGAGAAATAAGCTATTCACTTGTACACTGAAGATAATTGACAACATTCAATAGTTACCTTTATAGCAGCACATATAGAATCCTGCTTAAGGATTCTGAATCCATCATTCGACCCTGTGCTGTAATCTTTAGAAAAACAATTAGTTGAAATACCTAAAGTCTATCCAGCTGTATAAAACTGTAGCGACAACATCAACGGGACAAAACTAGATGGGCTGATGCTATTTAACTTGTTGTGTATTCTTCATATTCAAATGGCAAATGGATCATTACTAGTGCATCTGACTATCTCCAAAAATTTAGAAACCAGACTGTATATATATAAATACAGTTCAAAGATATCATTGACAATAATTAACATGAAATCTTCTTTGAAATTGCATATAGACTAGAAAATTACCTGGAACTCGTTCTGTATCAGTGGACAAGACTTAACCGAACTCTTCTATAAACAGGTTACATAAGTCATGGGAAGGGTCTATAGTGGGAGACCTTACCTGTCGTTAATTGACCATCCTTTTTCCTCGGGTATTTTTAGTACCCGGGATAATAGGGGCAAGTAAACAAAGAGAGATCGGGGTCACATTTCATTGCCTTCCCTTTGATCTTTAAATGCGAGATAAGAGATTTTATTTTTGTAGTTTATGAGTAATTTTCTTGTCACTCTCTCTGGCTCCCTGATGTAACCTGTTTATTTCCGAGAAACCCCTCCGACCTCATATCTCATTGGTCGGTAGGAATCCCTGATGTAACCTGTTTAATTCCGAGTAACCCCTTCGACTTCATGTCTCATTGGTCGGTAAGGAATCAACTCCTGCTGTAAAAGATATTTTGCAATCTTGCAATATTTTGATTTCTATCTTTTTTTTTGGTGATACGGAATAGAAATTTCGAACTCCCAATACATCAAGTGCATGATCTTAATGAATTTGATGAAAATAGAATTGGAAAGAGCAAAAAAGAGGGAATTACTTGGCTAAGTTGTGTAGCAGACAACATGTCCTGGACATTAACATCAGTTTGAGGGGGTCACGTTTCTTAGTTTATTTCAAATTGTTTGGTTAATGGTCTATGAAAGGAACATGTAGGAATGTGTGTGTCTGTTCTGATAGAACAGCTAAAGTAAACTTGCCAACAATCGGTCAGACTTTGAGAAAAGGACAACTTGATTGTAATCTAAATTGACAACTGTGTTTTTTGGCCAAAAATTAACAATTTTGTACCTTCAACTACCTACCTAAATCTGTAACTTTAGAAGCTTCTGTCTTTAATGTTGATGTAAACTGCACCTGAATAAACTGAAAACCTCTGTAACCTGATCCATATAGTGATCAGTTAAGACAGGTTTTTCAGCATCTAGTTACATCATGATGAAATATTTTAGAAAAAGTTCTGGGCTTGAAATTTTCACATAAATTATATGATATAAAAGTACTCCAAATTTGAAACGAAATTGGAAAAAAATATATTTTGAAATTTTGACATTTTTACCTATGAAATTGAATCCAGGTATCACATATATGGGTAAATAGAGGATCCCTATACCACTGCCTAAACTGTTACTATGCACTGGAAAGAGGTATTTCTGGCATGACTATCACTTTGATAAATCAGTTTTGTTAAAAAATTATAACTTTGTAGGACTTCGAACACTGAACTTCAGACGGTTAAATTATCGCTCTAACCCTTTCACCCCTATGTAACTTCGGTTAACTCTTCCATGCATTGATTTGGATGAGTCCATTATGGTCTACAGTGGTGAAAGGGCTAACTGATTGAGCTAACTGGTCAACAGAAGTGCACTGAGCCAATTGCACTACAGTTATATCCAAAACAAAGTTAAGCAAAGGTTACTGTACATATAAGAAACCACAACGGAATTCTCAAGTGTTTTGCCTTTGTTGGGACAGGGATCTTTAAACAGTGTGTCTTACCTGGGGTAATTAGTATGCATGTACAGGACCTCTCGAGTGACATATCTCAGGTGTCAAAGCAGGTCAGGTACCTGCAAACATGTTGTAAGCAGATGACATGAATATCATAAACAAAAGTTGTGTCAAATTTCGATGAAAACAACCTGGTTTAAACATAGCTGTATCTGATTGAAGAATCTCAGGTAACGCATCCAATACCACAGGTAAAAACATCCCAATTTTCAGGTAAAATGAGACGAAATAAAAAGATGAATATTTTCATCAAAATGTCATTGTTTAGGAGATAGTTTGATCATATCCTACATAAGTTATTCTTTTCATAGGCAGTCACTGGAAATGAATTACGATCTTTAGCTGACTGCGGTGATATCTAAGAGATCATTTAACAAGAATGTTTATGGCGTGTGGACTAGGAATGCACATAATAGGCACCTCCAAGTTGTCAAAGTACTGCAGATAGTTATGGTTGTGTACAAGTGTTTTATGTAAAGAAAATGAATCTCAAAAATTACAACTTGGCTGAGGAAAGTCTGATAATATGAAGAATATTCCAAAACATTTATACTTTTCAATTAAATATCTGAATATGGAGGCAACAATACAGACATATTTAATCTTAAATTTATTCCGACTGAAGATAAATGTCAGATGACTCTCAAATAACTTTTTGAAAATGAATGAGGTCATTTGCATAACCACATGAGAAGCTTGTTATCTGGTCTGTATCCTGTAAATGTTTTGCATGGATTGCTCTTACTGCACATTTACGTACATGCTATGCTGAGTTATGGTTCCTGAAGCTTGTCTGACATACTTCCTCCATTTTATTACTGTTTAAAGGGCAGTTCAGTAAAAACTCATCAATCCATTCCCTGATAGGTTTAAGGAAATTTGTATTCCAACAGTTATTTGTTTTAAGAATACATCTAACCAAATACAGAAAGGGACAATTTTAGAATATGTGAAAATAAGATATCTGTTAAAGAAGACGCCCAAAATTAGCATACAAAGGTAAAGTTATTAAAGTGTCAAGATAAACCAAGATAAATGGGATAGAACTACATGTTTTGAATGTGAATGTGACATTTGTTAGTTGGGGAGATAACTCCAGTTAAAAAACCAGCAACCTCAAGGGCGATAACTCCAGTTAAAAAGCAGCAACCTCAAGGGCGATAACTCCAGTTAAAAAGCAGCAACCTAAAGGAGATATTTGGGCAATTCAAAGGGAATAACACTGACGAAGGATGGGGAAATTCAAGACAAAAATCTCTAGTTATTTAGAGAAGTTAATCCAGAGGAAACAAATCGTTTATATGACCAACCATACCTGTTGGATTCAACCACCTTTATCTTCCCCTACTCCCAATGGTTCCAGATGTAATGGAGCCCAGTCCATTGAACCAACTCCCTACTCCCAGTCTTTTCCTATGCCCTCTCAACCCCTGCCCCCTCTCTCATGGTACAGCCTAATCCTGATGACATGGTGCATATGTTCCCTAATCCTCCCAAAGGTCTATCCATGCCTTTTCCTCCAGTCTTTTAATCCCCTTCCCCAACCCCTAAAAAATACCCACACACCCTCAAACAGGCCACCCCACCCTGCTAACAGGTCCACCCTCCCCACCCTGCCAACAGGTCCACCCTCCCCACCCTGCCAACAGCTCTAGTCAGCCCTTGTACATATGTATACATCAATAAACATTACACAGTATAACATACAACAAGGATTGTACTGTCTGTGTAATAAGTCTCCTCATACAGAGTCACTAGTAAAGTAGGTTCTGACCAGCGGCCTGAGGTGATGGAGATAGTTGTGAGGTGGCACAGTGTATTGGTGTGTAGCCCTATGTGTTTCCCCCTCCAACAGTAGCCTGCATGTGCACACACCAGCCTCCTGTAATTACTCTCTCCGGTTTGAGTGGTTGGAGTAAGTAGTGGCACAGTGCTTCATACTTTGGGCAGAGAAGTGTTAGTGATATCATGCCAAGCATCCCGAGGCTATATTTGTCATCACCAAATAAAGTTATCCTTTTCGCCAGAGAGATGTGGAGCTGTGTGGTTATCCCTCCCCCCAGACAAAACTCCCCACTGCATCCCTACCCAAGGGTATTGGATCAATTGAAGTTCCCTTCTGCATCTTTCTGAAGTTCATATTCCAGTACTTCTACTTATATAATCACTGAATATATCATATTGGTCCACACAGGGCTGTGTTGGTAGTTTCTCCAGCACTTGATCCAATATAGATAGCATTGAGGGTGTGTAAGACACATGCATGCACACGCACACACGAATGCTGGGTGTGAGGCATACATATCGGCTTACACCTACGTACGTAGTTACAGAGATCTACTTCCTGTTAGGTATAGTCTGGCACTCTGTCTTAGGATTAAAAATCCAGGTCGGCATCGTCAACTTGAGGTCCGTTAAAGTCGTGTGAAGGTCAAGGTTGGAGCCCCACCCCCCAGGGACTGCCAGGGTGTGTCTAGAATGTAGGGAGAAACATACACAGGTATGTAACACAGTGTCAGCGAGTGTGTAATAACATGTTGCATCTATCTGTGGGACGAACTAACACAAGGCTTATGCAATAAATACCTAGGAATATAGTCATCAGTTTTTCATTGGTTCCAAATACGTTATTAATTAGAAAGGATGTAAAAATTTAGCCCTGTAAATTTTGGGGCGGGTGCTTCACTTTAAATGATTTCTGCACATGTTTCGGAAGAAAATGGGTTGGGCTTGTTTTCTTCACAACCTGTTTTCAAACACTATGTTTGTGCCAATGATGTAGTTGCCAAAATTCTTTCTTCGTGATGTCTTAATTGTTAGATATCCGTAAGTGTATCATCATCTTGTCAAAACAACCTTTTTTTCAGGTCAAGAATTAAAACAAAAAGTCCTTTATAATGGTAGAAAGTTTCATAACAGACAACAGTGCATGGTCAGGATTTTTTCAGAAATTCTTTAAATATTTGAGTACAGATATAAATATTTGTAATGTCAGATATGCTAGAATCATGTTTGTGATTCGTTGATAATGATACTGTATTATGTTACGGTGAGATTAGTGACCATGTCGTGTCAGGTAAATGCTGACCATTAATGTCACTGGTCATTACGATGAAAGTCATTCAGGCCCGAAACACCACCCTTGTTTGACCATGACCTTCATTGTGTTAAATTTGCCCCCTATGGTTATACAGGTCTGGAGTTTCCTTGGACCTGTAGAAAGTTTCAGTTGAGAATGTCAGCATTTTGTTCAATAATGTCATAAAAAAGCCATCAAATTCTCACCTGAACCTAGCAAACAGGTACGTGGGTGATTTAGACTGTGTCGCCTCTCTATAGCCCTCCAGGGGTGATACGACCATCAAGGCCTCGTATATTAGGGACATTATCTAGAGAAGCTGATGTATGGAGTCATGTATGATTACAGAATAGATATTGACTTTTTATGTAAAAATGAAACATTTGATACAACATTAAATGTTTATATCTTGATTCTTAACCTGAATTCTGCATGAATAATATTAAGGTATGTACTCAATATAGCCAAACATCGACCCACCCCCCACCCCCCCACCCCCAAGCTCCTTTTCCCTCTTTTTTCTCCCTGCCCTCATCTTCTGTCTTTCACACTCTACCTTACCACCTCCCCATCTACCTGTGTCTAAATTCATCTCCACTATCCCTCAACTAAAATGCAATACTGCATTAACATTTTCTCGTTCTGTCAAAATCAAGCTCATCGACATTTTTTTATTCAACATTGTTGCTGTGAATCTAATAGCTACCTGGTGACCGCCACTCTCTGGTGATATGTGTGTCTGTAGAATCGCGTGAAACGGAGAGAGAAGACCACAAATGACTAACCTGTCCCCTCCCACATGGTCCCTCCCACATAGTCCCTCCCACGGAGACAGGTGTGCTACACATAATCATCTCATTAAGTGACTAATGACTCGGGCCTTTAGTGTGTGTGTTTGAAGGCTAGAGGGAGTACGTAAAGTTCAAACATGTTAGAAATTCTCCAATTAAATCAGGCAATGAAAATAATTAATGCAGTTTCTTTTTCCATCTGTCAAAAATAATATCTTCATATTACAAGATATGATGATATATGTTTGAATAGAATGCAGTTAAAAAGACAACATATTTAATTTAAATCCACACAATCTTGTTCTATTTCCAACTTTAACAGATAAATTTTCATCTAGATAACGAATTTCAACTTGATCAAGTAACATGCATACTGTCCGCTTAATTTATTTTACATCCTCCCCCCCCCCAATCTCCACCTATGCATGCTATGCCTACCATTCAAAATGAAGAACATATATGCAGACATCTTAAGGATCCCTGTCTTACTGCAATCCAGTTTTGGGCAGTGGTATGGGGATCCTTAACTATTACTGCCAACAGCTTCCTCCATTAGATGTGTACCACTAACAACATAAGACTGGATATTGAACAGGCCAAGAACGTCCGTTCCTTTACCTGCTTCCATCGTAATTCACCTGTGTCAATTTGTTGAATTAGGGCGAGCGTTAAATATAATTGACCGTTGACTATCCGTGGGATCTCGTATATCTCTATCAATCTCTACTCCATTACTGACTGAATAACTCCACTTACCTGTTGACAAATCACCCTAATGTCTCTTCAATCTCCATCTTTTTCGTAGATAAAAACTTATGAAAAAGAATTTATTGGCCTGAGTGAATTGAAAAAACAAACAGAAACATGCTGAAGGATGATTCAGCATAGCTAGAAATTTGTTTGGGGATTCTTCGCTCCATAAAATTCGTGTCCTCAAGGCTAAATGTCCCGATGTGTGATTTGATGTGTGATCGGCATGGTGGTGTCCTCTTTACAAAGAGGGTAGAATTGGGTCAGATTCAATGTGGGCTTCAGTGTGAGATAGGGAAAGATCATGTGATTACTGTCTACTGTATAGACCGAATTAGGCAGGTAAAGTTAAAAGAAAGTAAGACATATAGATAAACTTGTAAACTTTACATGTATAGATTAATTAAAACTTACACAGGTTCTTCAGACAGGTAAGCTTTGAATTATGCTGTTAAAAGTTAACTTAAAGAAGAAGAAAGGTTAGCCTAAAATTGCACATGTAATCAGGTAGATTTTAAATTTCACAGGTAAATATTAATAAGGCAGGTTAACTTTAAATTCAACATGTAATTCTGACAGGTAAATTTGAGATCAAACAGGTAATTCTGACAGGTAAATTTGAGATCAAACAGGTAATTCTGACAGGTAAATTTTAGATTAAACAGGTAACTCTGACAGGTAAATTGTAACATACAGAGGTAAACAACGCTGGTAAACTTTTAAATTGCATCAACCATTACATTTCAATCCTGGTGCAAATAACACAGGTATGAAAAGGGAGGCGATTACAAAAAGTACTGAAACAGAAATCAGTCAAGTGTGTCTGTGCATGGTCTGTGAACAGAAAATACACTGTGTTGTTGGCTTGTTCTCCACACAGAGCTGTGGTATATGCATAATATAAAATTCTTGTCACATAGAGTCGATCACCACGCTGGATGATATGCATCAGTCCTACTCTCCAGTTATAGAGACACACCAACGTTTGAATGGTATACGACCCCACAGTTTTTATTCAGTCTGCTATTTTAACAGACAGACAGGTTTTACGTGGGAAAAGTGAAACAACTGGGGGACATAGGTAGGCCCTGTACCTAATGTGACCCTAGCATTCCATAAACTTCGGATACGGTCCGTGTGAAGTTCTGAAATTCTGGATCTTAAGATGTGTAAGGGTGACAGATACAGAAATTCGGTATCGTTCGCATAGCAGGTTTATTGGGTAACATCGGAATTGTGACATCATTGGAGATTTCTGATACACTGAGCACTTGACACTCCCAAAACATACCCTCACAGTAAGTATATGTATGTCTCCTATGTGTTCTACTGTGCAGCTTTGCTAGAAGCTAAGTTTTATATCAGGAGTACCGTCGGGGTATCGACACCTTCGTAAGATATGTTAGTCTTACACCTTCGTAAGATGTCGGTGACGCCAAAGTTAAAGATCAACAAAACACTTGTGAAATTTTAACCTTTTTTACTCGGAAGCATTCTTCCTTGGTGATCTTAGATCTTGACCTAACTGTAACCTTAAAGCATATAGGGAACAGTGACCTCTGACCCTGTACTTTGAACCTTGGCCTTAAATCCTTAACTTATTCTGTGAACTCCAACCTTATGTAATGAACTTTGACCTTGTACAGTGAATTATGACCCTGTAATGAACTTTGACCTTGTACAGTGAATTATGACCCTGTGATTAACCTAGAAGAGTTTGAACTTGTGAACTTTGACCCAGTGCAAATCATACAGAGACTATATGTAGAAACTGGCAGTGCTGTTTTAGAGTGTCACTTTGGTCCTCAGTATATATCTGAAATTTGAGCAAATTTTAACATTATTTGCTTCAACTCGTCAATCATGTTTTATAGTAGATGATGGAAAGTTTTTACCTTATTTTCATTTAAATAATTCATGTATGTTGTCTTATCCTCAAATTGTCTAAACATTAAAAGCAGGTTATTGAGACCAAATGAAATATTTTGAAATAGTTGCTATGGCAGCTAAGCTGTTGCTATGGAAGCCAAGGTTGAAGAAGACTTAAAACTCATAGTTCTAGTCACTCAAATTACTTTTTCACAAAGTTCATTCCACATCTGGAGAGTTATTCTTGAAAAAAGCACCATTTAAATATTACTTATTTCATAATTATAAATTTTTAACAATAGAAGTGATAAGTTAAGAACAATTGACCTCAGGATTCATTTTAACATCTGGAATTATTTGCTATAACTTGCTATGACGATTCTGACGCTATATAACCTCGGTATGTTATCTATAGAATACCAGCGATATTGATTCTGTGGAGGACTTATCCCACTATTACATCAACATCTCAACTTATCTGTCTCCATCTAAAACCACTAACTACATCTGTATCTACATGTGTCCCAGTAGCCGATCAGGGACATCGAAACATCTGTCATAACCAATCAGACTTCATCTAATATCTGCCTTGATCCAGTCAGGTAGCTCTGGGAACAGCTGTCACCATATTTTTCTAGAAATCCTTCTCAAGTCTGATGTATTAACTTGTGAAACATGACTGCCACATAATAGCTTTATGTATTTGTTGTCTCATTCATAACTTTTGCGGACTCAACCAACAAATTTATCCAGATCATTTCATATCAAATCTCAAGCACCATGGTAATTTCCCAAAATAGTTTTGTTGCCCCAACAAATTTTAGTTGTTATATGTTAACTTACCTATTGTGTTTCTGTAATATGTGTTAGAGTTAAGGTTATATGCTCCCTTAACTATTGTACCTGTGATTTGTGTTGGTTATCTCCCTTAGTAAAACACCATGCTGTTAATGTTATGTAATCACTTCTGAGTACTACCTACCTACCTATCCTCTTCGTCCCCGGTGGGATATAAGGCCATACTTCTGAGTACTAGAAATGCATAATTGTGTAGATTTAAAATGTATGCAGATAATTTACATCTTTTCTTAGCTTGAAACTCCTTTTGATATGAGAAACATTTCACAGAAATGTACATTACATCATTAAGTCTCCATGTCACAGAAAGGTGGCATGCACCCTTAAGTCTCCATGGCAGAGTTAGGTGGCATACAGCCTTAAGTCACTATGTCACAGTAGTGTAGCTCATACATCCTAAAGTCCCCTTGTCACAATTAAGTTGCATACAGCCTTAAGTCTCCATGTCACAGAGAGATATGATATTCAGCCTTCAATCTCCATGTCACAGAAAGATGGCATACTGCCTTAAGTCTCTATGTTACAGTAGTGCAGAATACAGTGTTAGGTCTCCCTGTCACTGGAAAGTGGCACATAGCCTTAAGTCTCCATGTCCACTTAAAGGTAGCATACCACCTTAAGTCATGTACCCTCACTGTAGTTCAGTAAGACCTGAAGAAAGCATTTGCCTGGTATTTGGTACCATGTATCCATATATTCTCAGGGACTGGTAGGGACTGGTAGGCAGGTATACCTATATATCCCTTGGGACTACCAATAGGCAGTGGGTCGGAAATGAAATGGTACACACACGTCTCATCTTCTTGTCACATAATATTCAAATTAAGGATAAATTATTCATCACAGAGAATAGATGTTAAGGAAATATTGATGCACTTTGATGCAAACATGTTTTCCGTATGTTGTGTATTATTATACACGACTCGGGATATAAAGCATGTACAGGTATACGCTGACATTCAATTAAACACAGGTACTGTAGAAAGTGTTACTACAAGAAATTCCAAAGACGATTAAAAGCAGGTGCTTAAACACAATCTGTAGACAGGTAAAATATATAATGTTGGAAGCTTTGATGATGAGATAGAAATCAATAAGATGAATTTTTATTAAAAGGCTTCAAAGACAAATTATGAAATATGAAACAGATTAGACTCGCATTTATACCTACAAACGTAAGTACAGAAAATGAATGACAGAATCAATCAATCAAACTTGGAGAGATTAATTAAGTCGGTTATAAAAACACTGACGTAATTGAGACACATAACTTGGGTTTATATTTATGCTGTTTGATATTCTTATTATAAGACAACGTGGTAAGAGTTTAGTTTTGTCCATATGACAATTGAATTTGGATGTCTTGATCTCCCATATCATGAACTCTATACTCTGTACCACCACTACACACACAGACTTGTTTCCTGTTTTACCTGTTCAAAATTCCTCCGTGACCCCCTTAGGAATTATTTCTCTGTTACCCGCTATAGTGGGTATGACAGATATCCAGAACATGGAACGAAACCATACTGTAAGACATCACAAGAACAATAAATGATTACGACATAATCAGTTTGCAATGGGAGAAGATCATGTGCAATAAATCAGAATAAAAATACCACAGTTTTCAAACACATCATTGGTAGAATGGGAGAAAAAAAATCATCCCCTCCCTATAAATGGATATGCCAGATAAGTCTCAACCCTCAGGATGAGATTCTGGAGAGTCCGACACTTAAACTAAAGCATGAAAGATAAATCTCAACCCTCGTGATGAGATTCTAGAGGGTCTTACCTTGAACTAAAGCATCCCAGATAAATCTCAACCCTCGGGATGAGATTCTGGAGGGTCTGACCTTGAACTAATTTTAAAGCATGCCAGATAAATCTCAACCCTCAGGATGAGATTCTGGAGGGTCTGACCTTGAACTAAAGCATCCCAGATAAATCTCAACCCTCGGGATGAGATTCTGGAGGGTCTGACCTTGAACTAAAGCATGCCAGATAAATCTCAACCCTCAGGATGAGATTCTGGAGGGTTTGACCTTGAACTAAAGCATGCCTCGGGGGTAGACAGTCGAGAATATTGACCTCTGTTTTTCATTTCTCAGTCATGTGTTCATGGTAGAGGAAGATTCTATTAGTCCCTGGTATACTTGCTGCTTCATTTCTGCTTCCTCATGTTCTATTGTAGAGAACAGCATTCTAGAATGGTTACTTTGTTTAGCATGGGAGACAAAGTGGAGGAGGAGGGGGGACGATGTGGGAAGGGGGTTATGATGTACTGATGTAGAAGCTGGGAAGGACCTACAGTTGTCAGTGAGGCTCTAGTGAGGGAGACAGGTGTGTAGTGTAGGGCTCCAGAAGGAAGGACCTGTAGGACCCCAAACACACAAACATTTACTTACAGGATCTTACTTATTGGACCATACCTGGAATGGGAAACTTTTTCTCTTTATTCTGATTCAGGTACTGTACAATTTGTTCATTAGTGTGTGATGATACACAGCATGTGAAAGTAACNGGTCATGTTGTACCATTTATGATTTCGATTTTGCTCCAATCATTTGCATCAAAAGCAAAACTTGAATTATTTAAAGATCTGACATTGACATATTACTTCTGATAACCATCAAAATATAGGCTTCTGATAACCATAAAAATATAGGCTATCTTGTGAATTCCATTCAAAATATCAAAATGTAGATTATCTGTAGCAGTTCCACTCAAAATATATAGGCTATCAGTATATACACACCTTTATCATAACAACACAATATACAAAATCTTCAGAGCTTCAGGACGGAGTATTTATAGATGTGGCAGAAAGGTAAGGAGGGGAGGGGGGGGGGGGGGGGGGAGGTGCTACACTAGAGCATCCTCACCAGGGCTCATCCTTAGATTTTGTCCCTGCAGTAAAGCAGTAACTAAGATGGGAACGCTGGCATTGTGACTACTAGGTATACCTACTCCTGTTAGTATACTCTGTACCAACACTACACACCTATATAATTGAGTTAGGTTTGTAAATTGCCTATCTCTAATGCCAATCTTGTTCATCCTAATGTAATCAGCTGTTTTGGCCAGAGGATGATGTAGGTTGTAGTGGGCGATTACATAGCCACTTATCACATGACTTACTGACCCCAGTGGTCAGTCCTCGAGGGCCAGTCATTTATCAGGACAAACTGGACACCGCCCAACATGCCCCCTGGGGTCAGTTATGATACGGCTGATGTGATAGGAATGTGTCCTGGGGTGGATCTGATAGTCAGATTATAGGCTTATAGAGAACATTATACCTGTTATAATGATACACAGAAGTATTTATAGACTATCGGAATTGTGTATCCCTGACTTTCAACTTGTTTTCATTCTTCATAGACTTTATCGAGTATTGTATCTTATCACGGTATAGTGAATAATTTATAGACAGCCAAATGGAATCTATATTTCATAGACTAACCCATATTTTTTCATTAATAAGCCCATGCCTGGTAATAAGCCCACCCATATTTATTGCAGTTTAGATGAAAGGCCAATATAGACCATTTCATCGTCTTGTAATCAGCCATACCAACCCCCAGCCCAACCCCCTCAAACCCTTCAGTTTGTTTAATTGATTATGTTTTAGCCTGTGCTTATTACAGGATAAATACGGTAATAGAATTCTGTATTACGGGATAAATACGGTAATAGAATTCTGTATCACTTCTTTAGTGAGCCTCCTACTCCATTGTGTATTCGCAGGTTTGGAATACTTCTCAGACTTATAGAATCTTTAATGTCTTTTTACAATACAATGACTATTTAATTGACCTATAAAATATTGTATTTCATACTGTGGTATACTTAATTCTTAATGGATGAATGAAATTTAATTTGATAAAGATGTATTTATATATTAACCGTATTGTGGACTGAGTTCTTTGTAGACGAGAAACTTACATTTATTGCAGTTTACCAAAAAATTCACAGATATGTAATTCTATATCCATCTAATACATATATAATACTTAGGATACTAGCCTAACTGAATTAAATATATATATAAAGAAAAATTCTCAACAACGAGTCTTTAGTACTTTCATCACTTCTAGGAGATTCTTCCTAACTGGTATTTAAGCATGGGTGAGAAAATCTGCGAACAAAATACCAATTATACAGCAGCCTTCCTGTGAAACTAATGACTTAGAATTAATTTAATTGGCTCTAATTAATTAATTCTAGAAGAGATTAAAATACTTAAGACTCGTTGTTGAGAATTTTTCTTTTTATATCATTTCTTCGTCTGTAAGGATAATTATTCCCGCTTCTATAATATATATATATATATATCTCTGAGGATTACAACTTATTCTCTTTCTTATCCTGAAAATTATTTGCACCAAGAACAATTAAATGGTCATTATTATAAGAGAATTTACCATATAAGTTGACCCCCCTCCCTCCATACTCGGATGACATGTATCCCATGCAGAGAGTCTAGTCTGTAATCTTGACAGTACATCTATTAAAGAACCTTTCAAGGAATAATTTACGACGTTTTAGCTGTGAACAACCTTCAATCAGCTGCACAATCGTGTGCATTACTGACCCCGGCTGACAAAGCAGATATTGATATTCTGAGGTGGAGGTTAAAAGCCTGTGAGATATGCCAATATGAACGGTAATTAGAGCCAATTTAAATCAATTCTAAGTCATTAGTTTCACAGGAAGGCTGCTGTATAATTGGTATTTTGTTTGCAGATTTTCTCACCCATGCTTAAATACCAGTTAATCTGTCCTAGTAAGGAGGTAGCAGATACTTCAGAGCGGGGTGTCAGGGTGTCGGAAAATCATTAGTGGTGACTCGGTGACACGCATACACGTAGTGTGCCTGAAGGATGAGAGACAGCAACTGTTAGCACTAATGATGCAGACCCTTCAAGGGAAAGTTATTTTAATAATATGAAAACTGAATTTGGCCAATTTTGTTGTTGATTAATATAAAACAAAAATTGAAATGTGCTGTGACAGCTATGTACAACACTTTGTAAAAATTAACTTTTCAAAACAAAACAAAATAACAACAACAAAAACAAGTTCTTGAGGAGAAGAATAAGAATAAGAAACAAAAACAATAGGACTGTTCACCTGTTGGTGAAAAGCCCTAAATACCCAATAACAAACAATATGATAATTACATGTACAAAGATATAAATAAAATAAAATATTATCAAGTATTAGTAGAAAGGGAGATAACTCTGCAATTTAACCTTCACCCCCTCCCTTCATCTGGTGAAGTAGGACATAATTCATTGACTCATTCACCCCTGAAGACACATTTGAACTCCTCCAATTCAAAGGTTGGAACAGTTCATTATGAAATTTCAGGGGTGAATGAGTTAACAGTGGATTTAGTAGTTGCCTTATTGGTGATGTTTAGGGGTTGGTACCGGCGAGCGATGACAAATCAGTCACTCAGCGTACGCTGTCACCAAACTTAACGTGACTATAAGTCTGTGAAACGGGGCCTAAGTGTCACAAGTACTGTGGCTACAGGGAAATATCACCAGATCAACAGCCACTCCTGCCAATGAATCCGGGTTCTTTCTGGGGAGGAAATTATATAACAGAATCAAACTTAATCTGTCATCAATTTCTTTTTCCTTTTTTAAAACAGAACATTTTGTAATGTCAATCTTTTTATCAACAATGTGACTCAGTTGTATTTCCTGTGTAAGTAGTGACGCCTGACTAGTCAGACCTTGTATTTTTACTCTGACCTTTTTCTCAACACGGGCCTGTATATATGACTTGTGAATAATTTTGAATGCATATATAACGAACTGAAATTAATCACTTACCATGCATATAGGAGTCTCTGTGTATGTATATCAGTCAGTGTACACCAGAGTATAACTTTCGACATTTGCTATAACCTGCGCGGAGGTTTGGTGGAGAGTTAGTGTGTGCAACGAACTGTGACGTTAAAAAACAACAGGGGAGAATAGAAACAAGGTATGATGTTGTGAGTACTAACTATGTTAATTGCGGTAAACAATTTTGCGAGTATCTTCATTTTCAAAAACACAATTGATGAGGGGTTGTAATGTGATAACATTGTGATGTTGTGGTACGGAGTGATCAATGACGGAGAGATGTTTTCTACAGAAATTGTAGGGAGCGTACTGGTACAAGTAATTAGTGCACCTCTCGTTATTACAATTGGGCTCCGTAACGGGGATAATTACATCATTACATGGCTGTTGTGTTTCAGACATAATACAAACTACACACCAGATCTTTGGTGTATTGGGCCCGACATTTACAGCCTGTCATTGTTATACACGAGCAGTTACGTAACAGTTCACTTACGTAGGCTTTACCTACGCACACAATCACTGCATGCTGAGTGTGGCCATGTGTAAAATGTAAATTGTTTAAAATCTATGGTGAAAGTTCCAGAGATGAATAACAACATTAGGGTCGGATAGAGAATGTCATACGATGGGTTTGGTGTCCTCCTTTTTTGTGACATCAATATTGCATTATAGTCAACTTAGCTGTATAAATTTGTAGATGTTACCATATAACACATTATATCGCCTTCCACTTCTGCAAAAGTTCCTGTATTCTAGACTTATACAAGTCCCTTTAGTTGATTGTACCTGTTAGACTTGGCAGTGAGAACAAATAGAACTATAGACTTACACATGTCCCAATGCTCCAGACTTACACAAGTCCCTCTCGCCTTAAGCTAGTGAAATCCTTTTGTCAATGTAATAAACAAATACATTTGTTCTAGTAATACACAAGTTTCTTGTGTCCTAAACCTACTCAAATCTCTGTGTTCAGGACTATATACACTTTGTCCTAAAACTACTCAAATCTCTGTGTTCAGGACTATACACTTTGTCCTAAAACTACCAATGTCCTTTCAGATTTGAATGTTCTTTTGACCTCAGGACCCCTCTCCCATGGCTAGATAATCACAGAGACCAATACGTCCTCATTATGTTTAGCACATTGTCATGTAGAAGAATGTGATTTAGACCGTTAGACCTCCGCTGTGCCTCAGTATCTATCTACAACTCCATAAAACACGGCTGACGAGTGCTGTAAGGTAACCATCATCTAATGTACGGAAGGTGCACCATCTTATCTCCCTGATAACATGTGACTTGAGTCGTTATGGTGATGAATCAGCTGACACTGTGGTTTAGTTTAGAGGCCGACCTTGACCCTTGACCTCAGCTTACTCACAAGGCTAGAGTTCTATTTGGTCTCACTGCCAAGCCTAACAGGAACAATCGACTACTTATAGGCCTGTCAGCAGTTATATTGAAAATTAAGTTTTTTCATCAAATCTAAAACAATTGATCCTTGTTTGTCCACACACTGCATATTTCAAAGTAAATTGTCATCCGGAAAGAAAAAAAATAAAATCAAAACCACAAAAAGATTGAATCACTTTTGTGTTGTTCCGAAGTAGACTTATCCCACTTTACTCAGTGCATACTGACATGTTTCCACGTTAGAATTATTAACTTTAATGGAATTTTCTCTATAGTGCCTTACGGCTCAAACCCTTGAGATGCAGACCAAATAAGCATTCCAAAAACTTCCGAATTATAAACATTTCATATAAAAAAAAACACTTTTGGGTACAGGTGTCTTGTATGGGTGAAACCATTTTGTTCACAAATGTCTCTATCCAATCTCTCGATCCCGTTCTTACCTCAGCATAATCTTATTCTCACTTCCATCAACTTCAAAATCTCTCTTCTATTCTTTTATCTCGATCCTTCCATCCTTGTACCCTCATCACTGTCCCCTTCATTTCCCCCCCTCTGCTATCCTCTCGTCCCTCCCTTCATTCTTCCTTCTGCTATCCTCTCATCCCTCCCTTCATTCCTCCCTCTGCTATCCTCTCATCCCTCCCTTCATTCACCACTCTCTTTGTGCTTCCCTCCCCTCTCATCCCTCCCTTCATTCCTCCCTCTGCTATCCTCTCGTCCCTCCCATCATTCACCACTCTCTTTGTGCTTCCCTCCCCTCCTATAGCTCCTTTCTACTCCCTTATCCCTCTTCCCCCCTTCCTGTTCAACATCTTTTCCTTTTTTCTACTTTCTCTCTCCCTCCTGCATCAATCTCTTCATTCTTCCCTCCCCTCCAATATCTCCCTCCCCCCCCCCATTTCCTGTTCAACAACTCCTCCCTTCTTTCACTTCTTCCCTCCCTCCTGTACCACTCTCCATGCTTCCCTCCCCTCCAATTTCTCCTTCCCCTCCCTTATTCCTCTCCCCCCCCCCCCCCCCCTCTTAACCACCCCCCCCCCCCCCCCCCTACCTGTTCAACATCTCCTCCCTTCCTCTACTTCTTAATTACCTCCCTCATGCACCAAGCTCTTTGCTTGCTTTCCTCGATGCTAGTAATAGCATAGCAATGATAGTACATTTCAATCAATGACATTTAATCACTAAATATCACCGAGGGATCTATACTAGATGAGGAATTGACAACTGAGCTGCAAATTGAAGGCAAATGAAAGAAAATAAATCATATACTGTTCTATTTATAGACATATGTATGATTTGTGTGAGGTCTGTTGTCCGATTGCATGATAAAAATGAGGAGTTTCCGCTGTACCGTCACAGGATAAAAGGTTTCCGTGACTGTAGACGCATGGAATTCGAATCAACGAGGTTGAAAACAAACATTACGGTATCGCTAGAATCTGTGTCGGTACCGCAGAGTAATAACCCTAATTACACACAGCAGTCTGCTACATGCAATGATGAAATAGATGATATCACAGAAAAGGGGATGGAGTAGTCTCCCTTTGAGGATTTTCTAGGAATTTGTGTTTTCTGATGTTATAATCAACCCTAAGATGGCAGTAGAATGATTGAGAAGTACATAAGTTATTGACACATGATACAAGGGAGATATTGATAGAGTGGGCGTGACATATTTTGTGGATGAAGGGAGAAGAGTGCCTCATACTTGTAACAATATATTATTCACGAATTTCCTGTCTAAAGTTTGAATAGTTATATCATATTTGTTTTACTTTGTAGTGGTGGTTTTGATTATGATAAAAGTTTTAACAGTTTTTGAACCTTTGAACTAATCCAAATTTGTTTCTTATTCAAATTTCATTGACACAAATTAGTGATTGTCCCATAACCTATCAGACAATGATAAATATTGCCAACTTAATTATCATAGAATTATACATATTTGGACTGGTGTGCTGAAGATATACAAATTTCGTTTTCTAATTTCTCGTACAGCTTGATATAACTATGTCCAGCTGTTCATCGAAATTAAGATGAAAATAATAGTTCTTGCTAATAGTCATTTAATTGCTACTTGTATGTGTAAAAAATAAACATGCTTTCTCACTGCAGCAGTAACACAGATATTATGGTGAAAGAATTGTAGGTTTATACATATGGTGCTCGGACAATTAAACTATCAAATGATGTCCTCCACCCTATGAATAATTAATAATCTTGACCTGGGGCATGACTGGTCATTAATTAGGACACACTGGGATGGATGATCTGATCATTGGTCAAACATTGACCACTAGATTCTAATAGAGATGAAGTATTGTGACTTGTGTGTCCGTGTCATCTGGTGAAATAGACCCTGGGCCTTCGGTCCTTGTCCACAGTAAGGAGGCTCACGAAGCTCACGGCTCACGTTACTCTCAACCAGGAAACGACTGTGCAAACTTGGAAGGATCGAACTCTTGTCAACTTGGAAAGATGAAATTTTCAGCAAAATTGTAAAGACCGTCTGGAAAATATACTGATATCAACTTGGAAAGCTGGAATTTTTCTGCTGTTTTAATTTCTAAAAACAGTCATTGGGAAATATACTGATATCATTGGAGTTAAATAATTGTTTTCTGGGTGTTTCCAGTAGCTTCAATCACAGTGAAACCATGTAAAACCTTTAATTCATTTATCTGGAAAGCTGAAATTATCTGGAAAGTTTAATATTTCAGATATTTCTACTCAAAGGTTTCCCAAAAGAGATTCAAAGGACATCTGTCACGAGATCCCTTAATGTATCTAGAGTCTATAGTGAAATTGTGATGCTGACCTCTCTACAGCTCTGACCAGTACAGAAGATATTGTGAGACAGCATGTAGACATGCATTTGTTTGCTGACCAAACTTGACAGATGTGTCGTTAATTAAACAGAAGTGCCCACAAGTGGACATTGTCCTTGTGAAAAAGCTGGCCTAACTTTAGACTACACCAGTCACTGACCATCAACAATAAGCCAATCATAGATAAACAAACCTCCATAGCATGTGTGGAATTTAGGACATTTTCATTGGAAACTACTTAGGTTAGAGACCAACAGCTTCAAGTCTTGTCAGCTTAAAATAAAACTTTATGAAATTTTCAAACTAATTTCTTTTCAAAAATATGTGCAAAATATTTAATTTTTCATTCTTTTTTCTCTAAAGATCAATATTTTTTGTACAGAAAATCCACTTATTTCATTATCTTATTTCAATAAACATGAAAATATTAGAGATTTAAATCTTCACTGAAACAGAGTTGTAAGCTGATGATTGATGCAGTGTGTAAGAACTTGACCAGTTGTGGTCATTACAGGCCACAGCTGGACACTCCTCCAAGGTCAGCTATTTTAGTTCAACTTGAAACATTGGATTGATCATTAGCTTCACTTACAGAGACCAGTTGGCAGACTGGCTTGTTTTTGGTACCATCAGTGTCAATTAGGGGATGCAGCACTCCCTGTGAACAAGGATAGAGAAAGGATCATAAAGTTTACTTTGAGGCTTGGTTAAAGTTGAATTCTAAACCAGATTCTATTTCATTGTTCCTGTCGGATTCTGGTTTCATGGAGGAGTGCAGTGGAAATGGTCCTAGAACTCGATCTACTGTGTCAATAAAGCATTATTTTGTTTCAATCAGTGATAAATTACAGGTGGTCAGAAAAATGACACAGGAGTTTAACTTTGAGAGCTAATTTCAACCATTTTCTGTAATTTCTAATAGTGTTAATTTCTGTCATTTCTGACAGTGTTAATTTCACTAATTTCTGACGGTGTTAATTTCTGTCATTTCTGACAGTGTTAATTTCACTAATTTCTGACAGTGTTTATTTCTGAAGTTTCTGATTTTGCTGTCCTATGTAGAACCACATGCTATACAGTAGGATCATAGAACATGGAATTATATTTTGCTGCCTGAAAACTGGATATTTTTTTATTCCTGAAATGGTTTGATATTGGTTTGGACATAGCCGTATCATTACTCCCAGGAGTGGATCTGTCAATATTTTGGCTACCTGCGTTTTAATCAAGGAGATGTTTATATAATGCAAATAAATAAATGGATTAATTCGATCATCATGGTGGATTGATATTCAAGAAATGTTTCAGCATAGATTTTATTTGGTCCGAATTCAATCAATTGTGCGAGGACTTTATCCTGATGGACAATTAGCCGCCAGAATTACCTGTGTAGATTACGCAGAAATACAATCCAGCCGATGGCTTAAATCTGTCATTAACTTTGAAGACTTATTCAGGCCCATTTCCTGGCGAACTGGGACAGAAAGTTATGATACGAAAATTGATTATTACGAAAAATAATATGGGAGTTGGGACAGGAAGTGATATTAATAGGATGTTTTTCCACGCTATGAAATTCTGTAAAATGAGTCGTTGATTAAATGTGGGTATAATGATGGATGGAGTCTATGTGGTATAGATTGCTGTACGGGATATATAATGAGTGTGTTGCTCACAGCAGACCAAGGACGAAATATTAATCACAGGAACACGTACTCACAGACATAGCTAGATGTGATTCAAATTGCTTGAGCATTGTCATCAAGTTTTATAATAGATGAAAAGTCATTGAGTCGTACATAGGACTTATTCATGAATGTCTTTTTGATGATAGCTACCTATCTTTAAGACTTACAAATATACATATAATATACATCTTAAAATCTTCAACTTTTAAATTTTGACGGAAAAAAATTGAGTATAATGATTAGTTTTTCTTAGGGTAAAAACCTTATTTACAGACAGATGTGCGAAGTCGCTGAATTCTACACAGGATTTTTGTGAATTTTCTCAGGTGAGAATCCCAACTGAAAAATATAAGAATCCTGAAATCACCATAAAAAGTTCAACCTAAAATCTGTTGATACATATTATAGTGTGATATCTACCATTTAGAGATCTGGACTGATAGTGTATAGCAGGCCGAGTATTTATAAACCCAGTAGATATGATTAATAGAAGTATTACACAGACAGAGGGAACGTTATTAAAACCAGACCTAGGAACCCAACAGCTCTGGATGTTTACAGATAAAAGGTGTTAGCTGTCTGAAATAAATTACAGACCAAGATCATCATTTTTTTTCCTACCCCTTCCTTAGTACTGTAAACTATATAGCAAATATATAAATATTTCCTCTTATACCTTATAAACTATTCAGAGTTGGGGCACAGGGATTGGACCAAAAACATACACATGGATGTATACATGTAAGTTTACATGGACTTGTATTCGAGTTATATTTATTACTAGATTATTTACACTAAGTGAGTTCTTCATGGGTGTGTAAGGTTTTAGGAGATAGTACCCAAGCCCGCTAGATTAAATATGGCTGAAATTAGACCTAGAACAGCGGGATTACACCAAATTGTATATATGTGTGCATACAGTTTAGATGAACTTTTGTAGCTATATTGCTAGAATATTTACATCAGGTCAATTGAGGGATGCAAAACAGCCGCTTCAGAGGCTGAGAGACACAGTGTACCGGATAGAGGGGGTGAAATTGGACCTGGCCCTGGCTAGACCCAGTTGGAAATAGAGGGAGGAAAATTTATGCATTCTTGAGATAAAATGCACCCATCTTCATAGCACATTAGTGTAGTGAATGGAGGTACAGATCGGAGGAGGGGGAGGTTAGAAGGAGGGGAGGAAACTGGGTCTATACGAGATTAAAACTACATCAGAACCAACCGCAAACTTATAGATATAGGTTGTACTCACCTTGTAAGTGACTGAAAAGGATAGATTTTACTACTGAGGACCAGCCCACGAAATAAATTTAGGAATTGTACGAACTCGGTTTGAAATCACTTCTGACAACATTGTGATATGGAGAAATGGAAGACTTTTAGATTCCGAGACCCGCAGGGGCCATCTGGGAAGTTTTAAATGGACTTGTTAGTCGCCCTCGACAACAAAGGAAATTTATCAAAAAAACATATGTATTTCCTAATGTGTGTAACTAATGCAAAAAGGAATTTATATTCTGCACAACATTAGTTTGGCTTTCAGACAATATGGTGTCCTGTAGTCGTTTAAACATCACAAGTCCCACCAGCATACTTTGTAGTAGGAACAATCCAGGGGGGCTATTGTGATTTGTAAATGTTACGTAAATTTATACTGTGCTACAAAGACTCTTAGGACTGCAGTTTCGGATCTGTGAATCTTTGAACAAGTTCTTCAAAATACATCTTAAAACGATTCTGTAGCGGAACATCTGAAGAATTCTCAACAATATTTTGGAATTTATGCTTGTGTGAAAATGGATTAATAACCTGAGAAGATTTTTTAATTGGCCTGTGAGAAGTTTTAAGGAACAAGATGAAGGAATTTTCCCGCCTCTGCCATAGCTGTATCATGCCACAAAGACATTCCCCTGAACTGGTGGAGAATCAGGATTACACGGTGGTAAGGGTTGAACAGGGGGTCACGACCTTGTGGAAATTAGGGTTACAGTAAGGGGTCATGACCTTGACAAAATTAAGGCATATATTATAATCACAATGTGAACTATAAATGACCGAGATTTGTTTTGGTCTCAGAGTCTGGTTGTGTATAGAGATTTCAGTTGTAAACACAGCTAGGTCAGAGGTGTGACTTTGATTAGAGGTCATGACCTTGAAGGAATTAAGAAGTTGTGTCATGTGATCTTGATCGTCACTATTTTTCAATAGGGATGTTTGCAGTTGACATTGTCATTAAGGGTTTATTTTTCATGTCTGCATTACATTCAACATGAGAAATAGAAATACTGCAATGTTCAAAACTGATAAATGATAAATTGTACCAAGCTGTGTATAGCAGATGGGACACGGGCAGAATATATATATATTATCTAGTCCAGACACTTTATACAGAACAATATATCATATGTTTACTGTTTCCAGCATAAACTATACTCCATGTATGTGCAGGTAAGTGACGAGCGGGTCGCTTTTATTTAGACCCGTTTTTTCCTCAAACCACATACATGTTCCTCTTGTTTTGACCGTCCAATATATAGAATTGTACTGTATATGATATATAAGTAAGACATGAATTTCCTCAAACCATGCACCTCATATTTTGACTATATTCCTACCACAGCTGTGACCTGGAAGTCTCCATTTTTAATGTAATTTAATTCAAGAAAATTCTTTAAGTTTTTCCATAGGAAAGCATTAATGTAGTTTAACAAAACCTTTAGGAACTTCAACAATGCTTTCCTATGGAAAATTCAATTCAAGAATTTTAGTTAAGGACTGTCATGACAGTAGGGCCAACTTCCTTTGATCGTCCAAGTCCATTATAGTGAGGTTCTGCTATAGACAGGTCGAGTATATACAACAGTATATTCTCTAAAACTACCTTTGATCATCAAAGTCCATTATAGTAAGGCTCTGCTATAGACAGGTCGAGTATATGCAACAGTATATTCTCTAAAACTTCCTTTCACCGTCCTACTCCATTATAGTACGTTTCTGCTATAGACAGGTTGAGTATATTCAACAGTATATTCTCTAAAACTACCTTTCACCGTCCTAGTCCATTAAAGAAAGTTTCTGCTATAGACAGGTCGAGCATATGTAACAGAATATTCTCTAAAACTTCCTTTGATCATCGTAGTACATTATAGTAAGGTTCTGCTACAGACAGGTTGAGTATATGCAACAGTATATTCTCTAAAACTTCCTTTCACCGTCCTACTCCATTATAGTAAGTTTCTGCTATAGACAGGTTGAGTATATGCAACAGTATATTCTCTAAAACTTCCTTTCACCGTCCTAGTCCATTATAACAAGGTTCTGCTATAGACAGGTTGATGTTTTACCAATCACAGTACATATTTAACAGCATCTGTATAGCAACAGATCATCACCTGACCTCTTTGGCAGCACTTCAAAACTATGAAGTGTTTTGGAGCACTTTAATAAGAAAGGCCTTGTATTCTATAATGTTAGATGTGTTCAAACCACAGGAGGTTTCTAGAAATTTCTTTTATGGGTAATGGGTTTGTACTGTATTATTGCAACTAGTCAAGAAGTGCTCGAATTTGCTTTCAGATTTTTGCCATCTGTGTGTTTTGATTTCCCTTTTGCTAGTTAATCCTTTCACCCCTATGTAACTTTAGTAGACTCTACCATGCAATGATTTGGATGAGTCCATTATGGTCTACAGTGGTGTAAGGGTTAAAGCTTTGGTGGAAGAGATTGTACTATACTATACCTGCCCTGTGGTAGCCTTGGCCTTCTGTACCTTTAGTCAGTTCTAGCAATACCTACATCGTACCTTGTGGAGTTCGAAGTTTGGGGTTTATTACTTGGATGTGTGTGACCTTTGCCCTCTGTACTTCATTAATTCAGTCAGAGCATACTGTCATGTGATAAACAATGATAAGTTTTGGTATCTGGGTGCCATGTAGACTCATGAGAGGTAACTGTCCCTCCCCCTCACCCCCCAAAAAACCTGACCCCCATCCCCACCCATAACCCTTGGTTAATTGTGGCCTCTAATTAACTAGATCTGTACCTAGGCCAAACAATACAATGCACCATATAGAATTGTTAGTTTGTTTAAGCCCTATAACTTGGCTGGGTGTATATATATATAATGCCATCTGTAAGAGTCTATTTCACTCACCAGGTTTTTGACCTGTGTTTATTAGGTATAGCTCTGCTTCACCTTGAGAAACCATTAGATGTATGAGTAAACACAGAAAGCCATTGCCCATGGACCACCTCAGCTGTTGTGGTATCCATCTTCTATCCAGAAACCTTAAATTCCTCAGAGAAATGATCTGTCAACCACATCAGCCATAATGAACTTTGATTGCTAGAGTTTGTTTGTGTCTATCTCTCCTATCTGTTTTAATCAAACTCAACATATAAAACAGCCTTTAACTCATTCACCCCTGAAGACACATTTAAACTCTTCCAATTCAAAGGTTGGAATAGTTCATTATGAAATGTCAGGGGTGAATGAGTTAATTTTTCTCTCAAACTATTTTGGTCCACAGTTTTCAGGATTACTTCTCCACCTGTATATATGGAATAACAAAACAGACATTGTATATGGGTCATATTAGCCTTCATCTCCTTTTGCATTATTTCCTCTGGAGGTTGTCTGCCCTTGACAGATTGATACCAGAGTTACCTGCCCTTGACATATGTAATTTATCGACAGAATTCCTTGTTCCTGAATCAGGTGTCTAACACACAGTAATCCTCCATACTTCACCCCCTCATTCTGACATTAACTTGGATGGTCTCCAAGGTAACATCAGACATCAATCCCGCAGTAAATCAGACCAGGGTATAACGCTGGTCGACTTGCTGGAACACAAAGTAGGTAAGGTTCTGTTTGTGCAATCTGACTTTATATTGTGTATATTTACATCTAAACACTTGTCATATGGTGAAGTTGTTTCTCTACATGTGGTGTAAGAACCACTTGTTATTAGTCTCTTAACGAGTTATTTGAAGCATTAATAATACGGTTCTGCTTGTCATCTTAATGAGTACGTCATTTCATTTGTTTTAGCGAATTGTGTGTTTTGGTTGTCTGATTTAACATTTAACTTTTCTTAAAACTTCCTTTTTGGCTACAATATAGTTACATCATAAAGTCAGAGTTCCTGGTAAGCTTTCGATTTATAGGTGTATTTCAAAAAATTTCAAGATTCTGTACCATCAGGTCCATAGTTACAGAACAGCCTTTGTAAGCTTGGGTACAACCAGGTGTTTGGGGGTAAAAATACCATTATTTGGGGGTTTCTCGGAACATTGAAGTAGATACTTATCTCTTTCTGTCTCAGTTTTGATGTTAAGGGGTGGGGTGAGGTGGGGGCATGCGTGGTACAACATGGGTATGGACAGGTTTTTTTCTGACAGGTGATAATGATATCAGAGTTTTGGACAAAGTTCAAATTTTGGCAATTTGTGGTATTTATTCTGTATGTATCCAAAGCTTTCCCAGTTGGTGGTTACCAATACTAAGGCACTATATATCAGTGTACCGTAGTTATTACAACAAATACACAGGTATATCAGTGTACCGTAGTTACTACAACAAATACACAGGTATATCAGTGTACCGTAGTTACTACAACAAATACACAGGTATGTCAGTATACGTTAGTTATTACAACAAATATATACACAGGTATATCAGTGTACCGTAGTTATTACAACAAATACACAGGATTATTTCGGGCTGATTTTGTATATAACAACTGTAGTTATTATAGTCCCTGACCAGTTCTAACACCGGGAAATATAGGTTTGCATTTGGTCTGTCTGTATCTTGTCTTCAGATGCCCCCTTCCATATATTCCATTGTTTTGTCTTAAAAGCTTGTCTGGAGCATATATCTCCCTACTCTATTTCAGCTCCAAATTGGGTATGCAGCTACACTTTGAGATAACAGAGTATTGTTTACCATGAATAGGTCACTGTGACCTATATTTATATCTCAGGGGGGGGATAATGTATATGCTTTATATATATATATATATATATATATATATGAAAATACAGAGATTGGATAATATACTCTAATATACCTGAGGAGAGTTTGACAGATTTAGGAGTTGGTGGAAGGGCGGGACTGTCAGGATTAGGGAGTATAATGTATCAGAAGATATGTCGGCACCTGTAGAACTTTATCATAGAGTCAGAGAAGGATGAGTAATGGGGAGATAGAAAGAATGAATGAGCTGTCGTCCAGAGGATATCTCAGACAGACAAGGATCAGTGAATGAGTACGGCTGTTGGTTTGATATCATACAGCATGCTGTTGTATTGTGTATCATCACGAACAGAAATGACAGACAGGAATGTTCTTTTTGTTTTAAACCCCAAGGATTGATCTACATTACTTTAAGTTCATAGATAATTTGTACTTCTTGAAATCCACAAGACTTCAAACCTGTTAATGATATGATTTCTTTTTCTGAACAAATCAAGTCAGGATTAGCGTGCAGGCGAGGCATATTCAATTTCTTCCTTACATCATTTTTTACCTTTTTTTTATCAATTTAGTCATAAAATATACTGGCTTTATATTTCTGTTTGTTATCTTCAAATTTGAACGGGTTACAGATTGAAGAGCTTCTTAAAAACAATAAAAAATTTCCGACAAATGCTGATATAAGGGGAGGTAAAAAAAACGGGAAACTACTGTGTGTTTACTCCTAGATTTGCAAAATGATACCAGGAATGGGCCTGCATAGATCATAAAAAATGTCACTATTTCTATAGAACTTTGACATTCTTAGCGCAAAATGCTGACACAATTTATCTTTTAGTATGGAATAATCGTATGAGATTCTCAAATTGTATTCAATTATTTAGACGTAAACAAAAACTTATGCATTGTGTATTTTAATGCCCCAGATACCTCTCCAAATCCCGGTCCTGCAACTTTTAATGACATTGTTTTCGATGTGGGGGCAATGGTGGGCGGTAGGCAAATAAATCGCAAATATGGTTAAAAAAACATAGGTTTGATATCATTGTGGTGTAGAATTTAATTGTGTATTGCTTTCAAATATTTGCATATTGTGACCATAAAATGCATGTAATAAGATACATATAGCTCATTTATAAACAGATGCGGTAAAAAATGGAAATTCTTAAAGGGGATTGGACCATGAAATGTTTTTCACATGGTTAATTAATTAATTTACAACAAAGTGTGGGGTAAGGATACTGTCACAGTAATGATATTGTCATGTGATTTCCTTGTCATCTAACATCGTAATGTTATAAAGGAAAATGTGATGAATTCAAATTTTGATAAATTCTGTTGTACTTGATAAAATTATCTCAAACTTCTACAAGGATTTAATCAAAAATTATACCTGCATAGCAACAATTTCTATCAAATTTTGTTGAAATTTATTTCATTCAAAACCAATATCTGATATTGACGGACTTTGGGCTTTAAATACCTTAATTAGGATACCCGCCCCAGGTGATATGTGTGTCTACCTGTAATCAGGGCACAATTTCCTATCACATCTTTCCACCTGTGTCACCATGACAACATTACATAACTCGCTGAAATCGACTAATCAGCCTTGTCCCTTCAAGGCATGTTGCAAATTACCATATTCCAATACACATCAACCTTTTACGAGGCTAACGATAAAAAATAAATCTGCACATCCATCTTGTAAAATCTATGGATCGATCATGTCAAGCTGCTGAGAGAGATATTTCCCGTAGAATTTTCTAAAAGATTTGGTAGCATCGGTGACAAAAAACCTGTTTTCAGCAACAAGATGTTATTTCTTCCATGATCTTGTATCTTAACCTTGGTAACGCACGCTGGCTAAAAAAAGAAAATCTGTCCAGTTTGGCCTCAAACTTAAATTGAGTCAAAGTTATAATTATGATTTGCGGGGGTAAATATGTAAATAAGGTGCAGATTTTATGAATACTGATCTGAAATGATGATTAAATTTCAATGTAGACATACATGCAGGTAGGTGACAGGAGATGTTTTTGACAGTTACGGTGGGCGTATAAGTACATGCAGGTTAAACACCACAGTTATACCCCATGCACGCTTTAAATCAGATTACACGATTTACGTACATGTGTTTGATGCATTGTAACGTTCAATGGAAATACATAATGTCTGTCTAATTACCATGTGTAGGAGCAGAGTTTTAAGTGAAGTGTTTCATTAATTAACGTGATTATATACAATCCTTACACTTGTCTACGATGTGTTATCACTCGAGTCATTTTGTATATTCAACAATGTGCCGAAAAAAATGTAGTGTCCCAAAAACCTTTGCTTACATGTTTTAATTAAAGTCAATTATACATACACAGCTTTGTACTGCATTATTTCCCCTCGGTTCAATGTTGAGAAGATTTTTGGGGGTGAGTGAGTGGTAAAAGAGACCCGGCTGTTCAGGTTGGTGGGGTAGGGGCTTAATATCCTGTTATGAATATGTCTGAAGAAGCTACTGGTTACCTGATATTTGATTGGTTAATTCAGATCTTAAAGTCAATATATTTATAAATGTAGTAACCATTGAGAAATGTAATACTAACCAAACTTTCTAGCCATCTTAATATCAAAATGAAACAGATTTCTTATGAACCGTTGGATTCATCAGGTTCCTGGAATGAAGGGTGTGAATTGATTGTGTAAGCTTATACCTGCCCGGTTCGAAATCAATACTTGATTGATGGTAGTATATGCGGTCATGAGGTCCGAGATATAAAAATAGGAAGTTTTATTTGTCCAAGGCTAAAAACATAATGGACTGGATACAAGGAAAACATGCATTTCTTATTCACCATTACATGAAATGAATTCTGTGTTCCTGATGCAGACGTAACAAGGTAATTTGTTTGGTGTAGATTCAGAAGGCTGGTAGTAACAAATCATTTGATTGGTTTAGAGATTTGGTAATAATTTTGTAGTAACACTGTTCTGTAATAGTGTTTACTTTTAGATAAACTGCCCTATACAAGCAAACTTTGTTGTCCCTGAAAACTTGATATACAGAATACCTCGGATCAAAGCCAGATTTTTCAGTCCCATCAGAATATGTCATGGTCTGATATGGTGATCATGAACTTTGGCTAAACTTGTGTATCAAATGTGTGTAAACTCCAGAATAATATTATTTTTGTTAGCAATGTTTCAAGACCACATCAATATTTCTATACAGTGTAGTAGAAATATTTTCACTTGAGTATTTAGACAGAGTGCTAGATCAAATGATATTGTCCTGAATAGCCTGTCTAAAGTAGACCCTGTATAATATAGAATAGCCTGTCTAAAGTAGACCCTGTATAATATAGAATAATATAGAACCTTTGAAAAACCAAACTTTTGCCAAAAGGCTCCAGTTTACAGTATGTATATATAATTAAGGAATTTCTATGACATGATTGGTCCATTACTTAAACCCTTTCACCACTGTAGACCATAATGGACTCATCCAGATCAAAGCATAGAAGAGTTTACTAAAGTTACATAGGGGTGAAAGAATCAACAGTAAAATGACATTGATATATATTTATATTTATATGTAATAGCTCCTTATTTCATGCTCTGGTAAAAATTTAAGTTGGTAGTTTTTTTAGAGGTGGTTCAAAGGTGATGTATAACGCATTGACCCCTGAAATTTCATAATGAACTATTCCAACTTTTGAATTGCAAGAGTTCAAATGTGTCTTTAGGGGTGAATGAGTTAATATTGTGCTATAATATTTTTCGGGAAATTGGTGGTAGATCAAGGTGAATGTATTGAACTAATAACCGTTTATTTTGTTTTTGAAGTGAACAAGGGGAAAGATGAATCATAAATTCATGTCTGTTTACTGTGTTTTGAAGTGTATAAGGGGCATTATCTTTTTTTTGTAAGTACAGATGGGACCCTACAAAGTCATTACCCCACATTTTCACACCATGTACTAGCACTACAAAGGGATTATGAGGATCATGGGGAGACCAGGACATATTAGTTAAGTGACATGACTAGGCTCACTGTATGGTTAGCTTAACAGCTACATTTACTTACTTAAAAAATAATACAATAAATAGAAGAAGAAAAAATGAATTTCTATAGTTTCTTTAAAATTTATATTATTTTTCATTTATTTATTTGTAGCATTTTTATAATAAGTTTACCTTATTTTCATTTTTTTCATTTTTGTTTAATGTGTTGTATGTTTTCTAAAAATTCTTATTGGTCTGGGTCGAGTTTGGTTAAAATAAATTTTAATGAAATTTGTTTATGAGCTTGGATTCAAAATAGATGTCTTCATTTAAGAAGAGTTTGTATATTATTTTTTTCATAAATCAAAATTGTTCAAAACAAAAAGAAAGTTTGAAGGAACCAAATGTCCTGGTCACCATTTTCCAGGTATTATGTCAATCACGAAAAATAAAAGCTGACAAACCGAGGACAGCCAGCTGTGGTCATTATGAGTAAATTTATAGAATTCCTCTTTCAATTAAATATTGATTGTGCCTGTATAATGAGAAGTCAGCAGGATGTATGAGTGTCCCACCAGCACTTTCTCTCTCCACATGCTGGGCAGAAGTAGGTCACACCACCAATGTAATATACCAGCTGATTACCACGTTTTTTTCTCCACTTAGACACACGGCTTATTGACAGCTTGTACTTGTTTACATTCCTTCTGGACAGACATTTCGGTGTGAGGGACGATACTGGTTGATATTTCGATACTTTTGGTTGATGTTTCGATACTTTTGGTTGTTGTGTCGTTGTAAATAAGGGGATATTTGGAGGATATATCACTATATATAACCTTGATGAACATGTCTGTCGTCTAGCTGTGATCACCAGGTAGGTGTTAGGAACAGTTGTTTCACCTGTACCTGCCTGGCCAGGTATGAATGTGTAGGTGTGAATTGATTAATTAATAATCAATATTCCTACCTATTTTTTATGCTGGCCTATTTTCTGTGTATTGATATAGTCCATACTTGTGCTGTATTGACCCACTATTGTATGTATATAGGGATATCATAAGTAGGTAAATAACATTCTTGCTTTTCTGGGATCTATATAGACAAAAAACATTGGAGTAGACTGGAGGTAAGTTATGCCTGCGTATACGCTATAACAGGAAATATTACCTGTACAAGTACTGTTATAAAATATCAGTTATCTTATTTCTGTTATTACTATTATCAAGCTATGTACTGTAAGGGGGTACGGACAGTTGATGGAGAAGGGGTTTTTTTTTGGGGGGGGGGGGGGGTAAGGTTGCTTCCTAGTAATGTAACAAAATTGACTGCAATCTTGAGCATAATTATAATGTTATCAATTAAAGAAAACCATTATTGTAATTACTACTTAATGAAAACAACAAAAAAGATTGAGGGAAGGAAGGGAGAGTGTCTGTTGTTACCGCTTTCTGAGCACCTGCTTGGACTAGTTGTCCTGAAGCAGCGGGCATCTGGGTACAGTATATGTGGCTACTGGAAAATTAGTACAAATAGCTACCACATGTGAGAGGTTACTCCTTCCTTGGGATCCTCCCACAGACAGATAGCCCTCAGAAAATACTTAGCCCTCCTTCAGCCATAACAAACTCGTCCAGGGGCTTCATACAGGGCACCGTTTTGATTTATTTATATTCAGCATTTTAATATTTACATATGCAACAATTAACCAAGTATGTATACTTCAGAAATATATGCCTCATATATATGTATAGAATCTTAATAATTGTTATATTAAAATGTTGATCGAAAAAGTAGGAATTCACATGCTAAAAATTTGACAAACAAATTCGTCTAAATAAAAAATGTCTGTTAAAGTATCTGATTAAATTTGTGCTCCCATCTTAAACCCCTCTCTCTCTCTATCCAGGTCCTAATCCACCTACATCTTATGCCAAACTTTTTTTTAAGAACTTAATGTAACTTGAAAGTGTAATGGTATAGGTTTGTAAAGCGTGGGGGCATGTCATGTGTCACAGGCATTACCATGGTGATGGATGTCTTGAGAGGCACGTTACAGATGTGCTGTCATTAATCGTAGGCGGTGCAGAGGACGCACCGGTTATAGTTTACTGGGACACACCCACTGCTACACAAAGCATATGCTAAGTGGTTACAAGTGTATTCCCTCCACACAAAACACATACACAGTTACTTCACACACAAACATACACACACCCCTCCCTACACCACCACCACCAAACACCAACATCCCTTCCGTAGACACACCTATGTATGTTTCCATCTGAGCCGATAATAGTGTTTAATATAAAGCTTGTAATTTTTGTAAAATAAATTGTGTTTTTAAAAATAAGAATTTTGACCTCAGTTGTATCTTTAGCTTATTCACTTATTAACTCATTTACCCCTGAAGACACATTTGAACTCTTCCAATTCAAAGGTTGGAACAGTTCATTATGAAATTTCAGGGATGAATGAGTTAAGGTAAAACTTAAATTGTTGATATACATGATGCAGGATTCCAAATAATACCTTCCAGTAATGAACACAAATTTACTAATCTTTCAGGTTTTGCAAAAAATGTAATTCGAAAATTTGACCTACAATAAACCCAGGGGACCAATTAACACTTAAAAATTATTCTCTGAGTCAAAGTAAGGGGTGGGCTTATTACAGGACAGTGGAACACTGAACTGCTAGAGATATGGTGGGCTTATTAACAGGCATGGGCTTATTCATAAATAAATATGTTAAGCTAACAAGGCTTGATACATCAGGTTTTAACATCAAACTGTTATGACATATATGTAATTAATTTTAGTTAAAAGGGACATAACTCTGTTACGTGTTCTGTGAATTAATTATAAGTGCCAACTATACAAGCTGTTGACCTTCTGTGTTACATTTTGTATAAAGTTCTTCAAAATGTCGGCCTCTGTGATGTCAAATTTAATTAATTATTTAAATGGATAGACTTTATGCGTTGTATATCTACAACTTATTATTAATTGTGGCCTTGTGTTAAACATGTGACCCTAAAGACATGTTTTCAATTGAGTGACAAACTTGCACTGAGCGACAAACAACATGCAAACCTAAGGTTATGTTTTACACCCAGTGACAAACAACACCCAAAGAAATATATATTTCCTTCATTGATAACTCCTGAGAATAACTGGTCATAAGGTGTATTGTACATTTATGGTAGAGTGATGTATCAATACAACCCTAGGGCGAATAATTACAAACGTCCTGTACTACTCGGCCAGTAGAAGTTGGAAGGGAGGGGGGAGGGGGGGAGGAGATGAAGGGAAAGGGATATTCTTTTGATATCATGCCTTATAGTACACTTGACCTCAGAGATATGAAAATGACACATGTCGGAAAATATTTATGTAATTTAAAAATTCACATTCATAAGCAATGAACCACTAGCTAGCTACTAGTAACATGCAGCTGGGAAATTCTTCACAGGAACTTAGGGCTGCATGGTAGCCACTCTAACATTGATGAGGCAGAACCTGAATCAATATTTTTTTTCATAATTAGTTAATCCAAAAATAAGGTATGCATATACATCTGTCCTAGGATTTCAAATGTTCTCCCATTTCCTAAAAAAATATGAAAAAACTCAAATATTTCTGAATGAAATGTTATTTTTTTAATGACTAGTAAGTTATGATTGTGGTCAAATAAAATATGATAAAATAGAGACTTAAAAAGCAAGTTCATACGATACATAGCTGTAATGCAATACTTGTTGTGTATTCATATGAACAAAATGAATTAAAATTTCATATATTATAACAAGCCGTTTCAGAAAATATCCCTTAAGAATTTATTAAGACATTTAAATAATTATAGAATATGTCTAGGTTTATGATATATTGGTTAGGTTATGCGTTGACTTGTTGGAGGATATATGCTAAGATTTATGGTTAGAATACGATATAAATATATGCTAGACTATTGTCACGATTTACCTGTGATCTTTTGTACATGAAATCCATTAACATGTAATACAGAACGGAATTAAAATAACAAACATCATGTGCTGTATATGGATAGAAATGGTTTCATGTGAGACTTAATGTATCTTTACACATTTCTCTTGAATCTCCTTTATCCTACGTTAGACTTATTTTACCTCATTCACCCTTGAAGACACGTTTGAACTCTTCCAATTAAAGGTTGGGATAGTTCATTATGAAATGTCAGGGGTGAATAAGTTAATAAGGAAGAAAATAACATTTGAAGTTTTCTGTGAGGGATGACCTTTGACTTATTTTAAAAGGTATTAAGTGAACTTTGACCTTAAAAGTGTTTCCGCCTGGATGTATACCTGATAAAGTAAACAATATTCAAATAGTGTCATTAGGATGTGGGTCATACCGAAAACGAATGGGATATACCTGTACTTCAAAAACATAAAAGGATGTCTTGTTTACTTATTAGCATATTTGTCCGATTTATTTCATTGTTTGTCTGGAGTATGTTGGGGGCTAATCAGATCGAGTTTTGGCAGTAATTACAGTATAGATGCACCAACTGTACTAAAACGTATGCTCCATTAAACTTGGGCAGTATTCGGCGGTATCATATGGCACAAACACCGAATACCACCTACAAATACACAGCCTGCACACTCAGCACATCAGGATTATTTAAATAATTGTTCAGACAATCATTCTAGCATCTTCCTCATCTGAACTGACATATGAAGTAAACTGTTTCCTGAGACCTTTGCTATTTTGTTGTAATGTTTTTTAGGAGTTACGATATCTGTGTAAACATGGAAATTAGGAAATTAGGAAATTTCAGGGGTGAATGAAGTAGTGGGCTTATCCTGAACGTGGGCTTATTTCTGGCAAAACATGTTTTTGTATGAATGGAAGTGATATACATGTATGACAATGCGTAACTATATTGACTTTGTCGCTCTTTTCTGCACTTTTTTCACCAAAGATGATAAATGTCCTAATATATTACCATTTTGTCAATGAAGGCCTATACATATCTCCCCGTGAATGGCTGTTTTATAAAGTGGTAAAGTGATACTGAACGTAAAGACGAGGTTGACCAGACTGTTAATGAATTTGCCTGGTTATGTCTACGAATACTAAACACATAGCTAAGGAAATGTCACAACGTTCAAATTGAGGGAAATGAAATTCCTTTAATTATTGCTGACAAATCACTTTTTGTAAATATTATTGACAGTATTTTGCAAGTTTTAAGTTTGAGTAATAAATGAGAATTTTGCATTATTGTAGAAAAGATGTACTTTTACCTACAGTGTATCTGGTTTTATGTTGTGAAATGTTTTGCTGTACTGCATTCTGATATCGGTGGTATTAACAGAATCATGCTTTCTTGTATCTTCCAAACACTGTCGGATGTTCTGTAATCATACAGAGGTCATCAAGATAGGGTTTAAGTTCAAGGTCACAGGAAGTAATAAGAAATTCCATCGTGATGATACAGTAGGTTATATATACTCTGTGCTGCATCAGGAATCTATTTCTGGTCTAAGCTTTCAGGTGAACCCGAATAACACCGGCTACCATGGCAACACTAATAATCCTTGAATGAGCTCCGCATGTAACATGCGTTTTGCTTTGAGATTGATGGAAGCCACATACTAAGATGAGATTTGCTAAGCTCGGTTACCTACTACAAAGACATAGAACCAGGAATACAAATTATCGTTTAAAATATCAAACAATATTTTGTTATTGTTCCAAAAATCTCTTTAGATACAGATTATGATGAGGAGTCAATCCTGTTGTAGGTTTTGGCTGTACCTAGTGAGAATTATCATAACTTTATCTATGAGGTTGGAGGTAGCTGATAGCAGATCATGGTATTTGTAGGGCAATGGTGAGCCCGCTTGCTGATAAAACGGGCCAAACTTCGTATACCATGGTCCTGAACTAGTTTTAAAGGCACTTAACATGTTCCATCAAAAATTGTTTTGTTCAAGTTTATTTTTATGCTATCATTTAAAAATAATGAAAAAGCAGTAACAGCACAAAGTGCATAGCAGTGTGACTGGTTCTATATTATATTAGTCCAAAGTAACATCCCTCTGTAGATTTTGTAACATAGCAACATAAAAATTCCATAAGGTTCATAGCCACAGGATAGGGGTTAGTATAGAGTTTGTAGCAACATAATAAGTTTCCAATTAACATCAACTGTTTGCTGGTTTCCGTAGTGACCATAGCAACAGTTCGCTTGTGCCATATAGTGTCCATAGCAAAATTTTGCACGGCCATAGTGTCCATAGCAACAGCTTGCTGGTTTCTGTAGTGCCCATAGCAACAGCTTGCTGGTTTCTGTAATCCCCATAGCAGCAGTTTGCTGGTTTCTGTAGTGACCGTAGCAACAGTTTACTTGTTTCTGTAGTGACCGTAGCGACAGTTTACTGGTTTCTGTAGTGACCGTAGCAACAGTTTACTTGTTTCTGTAGTGACCGTAGCAACAGTTTGCTGGTTTCTGTAGTGACCCTAGCAACAGTTTACTTGTTTCTGTAGTGACTGTAGCAACAGTTTACTGGTTTCTGTAGTGTCAATAATAGTAAAACAATTCTTTAAATAAGCTGGTTTTCTATTAGTATCAGCCATTCATTGCCAAGGATCCTAATTTCTATCCCAATTATGAAACAGATGTAATAGTTTATGTAACCATGGCAACTGTAGGTAGCAGACCACAACACAATTTGCTACAGATTTCGTTTTCATGATGCATCGATAGTCTAGTAGAAACAGCAAAGCTGGATGTGTGTGATTTGTGGTGGATGTTTGGGGTTTGACTGAGTATTTTTAGCCTACTGAATTGTTATCATAGTCAGACCATAAACTGTTGTAGCCGTTACTTAGTGCCGTGCCAACATCAAAATAACTTTCATCAAAAACTTAATTTTTTGGACAGAGGTTTCTTTGAGAATTTTTTCTTTTCTAATTTCTATCATTTATGAAAAATGGACATTGCCAACAGGAGTTTGGATTAAGTTATCTTTATTTGTCTGCGTTCTACAGAGATGAGAGGTTTATTATTTTATGAAAGTTTCTCATGATGGTTTTAAAATGTTAATTAAAAAGTTAAAATTTTGAATTTATCAGATGACTTGTTTTGATTGAATAGAATTGAGAAAGTAAAAAAAAAAAGTAACAAAATTTACCCAGATATAAAGTCAATATTTCAAATCTTTTGTACAGAATCAAATGCAGGAAATTAACATGAAATCTACCACACTTGAAGTAACTCTAATTAAGGTTAAAAGCCAGAAGAGCTAGGTTAACGATGTAAGAAAGTAAGACTGGAATAGCTTTGACTGGCTCAAATGTATTTGAAAAGGGAATTGTGGGCGTGCAGGATGAAAAGGGTAAAGAAAAGTACTAAATTTGAAATGTGTATGAACATCGTAGAAATGCTGAATTCAAACTACGTAAATATTTATGAAGAACAAGATTAGGTATTAGACGCATTCTAAATCATAAATATGTAAATGTTAATGTCTATATTTCAGTGACAGCAACAAAGTTTCGCCCCCACAAATACTTGCCAATACGAGCTATATGTTTATATATATATAATCCTTGTATACAAACTTTCCCTGACACAGTGGTATATATATATATAGCAGCTACAGGCCGACTGGCTGTTGACTATACAGCCCACTGTGTATTAGATACATTCTACAGTGGCCAGGAGTATTTCACTTCACCTGGATTTGACATCTGTGATGCAGAATATCATTCTCACCTGAGATATTTGTCTTCTGTAGCTGCATTTAACAAGATTATTCTAGTCCTTGTAGATTCTGTGCACTTACAACTTACTCTTGATCGGGACTTATTTGTACTCGGGAGAGTTTTTAGACATCGTCTTTGAGATTCCGCGGGATGTGAAGTTCTAACTATTGTGAGTGCGTTCATAGTTATGTAAAATAGTGACATTTTGTTGAATCGTTTGCCGGATTATCTACACAGAAACATCCAAGATGGTGAGTTTGTTTAGGTGTCCAGCTGTGAACACTAGCGCCTGTGCTGGCATTACAGATGGTTGGGTAGACATGCAGTGTTGTAATTTGACATGTGTTTACCACAATACAGAATCTCCACACATACCAGAAACCTTACTTCATCATTTCATCTATGTTTTTGATCTCCTTCTTATCATATCCTCCCATTCTTCCTATCCCCTTATTCTGTGCTGACATTATCGTGAACAGGACTTTATTTGTGATGTTTTCTGTTTGACGCCTCTGAAGAAATAATTTTCATTTATTGTGAAACCTTAGGTTATGATACCGATTGATGGGCAGCTAAAGGGAGATTCCCTCTACTCCGAAGCTAGAAGGGGACCTATTGATGGGAATCTAAAGGGAAATACCCTCTAGTGTGAAGCTAGAAGGGGACCTATTGATGGGGATCTAAAGGGAAATACCCTCTAGTGCCAATCTAGAAGGGGACCTATTGATGGGGATCTAAAGGGAAATACCCTCTAATGTGTGAAGCTAGAAGGGGACCTATTGATGGGGATCTAAAGGGAAATACCCTCTAGTGCCAAGCTAGAAGGGTACCTATTGATGGGGATCTAAAGGGAAATACCCTCTAGTGCCAAGCTAGAAGGGGACAATTTTCTATGTACAGTTATATCTGCCAAATATTAGATAAATCGTAAATTGTGTGTGATGGTGTTTTTTTGTTTTTTTTGTGGTGGTGAGGTTATTTGGTTACAATTAAATAGCTTTTAAGGCATGGTTTTTGCTTCATGGAACAAGTTAACATTTACTTACTAGACAGGAGTCTTAATTAAAGTCATTAGACAGACTATATCAAGTCATGTACCCCATGTTTATCAATCACGAAGCCTATGTCTGCAAATAAGCCTACCTATATCAATTCCAGTTCAGAATAAATCCAAACAAATCCGTTTGGATATCCCGCTGATTGCAACATCAGACATAATGTATTTTCAGGGGAAGGACTTTGGGAGCTGTCCGTTTTTTTCTGTTATATATTTTGTAATAGGAAGAATTGTACTGTGCTTCCACCGGGGATCGAACCCACAAGCCCCAGTGTCCCAGTCCGCCACTGTACCAATTGAGCTAAAGGGAAACTTCCTCCAGCACGAAGCTAGAATTAAGGCAACCGTAATCCTATGTACAATTCATACTCGCTTAACATAAACATTCAACGTTTGAAAAAGAGTGGTTTGTCCTAGACAGGTTTCCTGTTTATGCAGGTATTCTGAGGTCAGTATGTAGAGGTGGCACAATACTGGATGGTTTTATAATCATGTGACCATGTGACAATCTTTTGCCACACAAGTGGCCACAGCTACCATAACCAGTGTGTGTGTTTTATAATGTTTGTAATTTTATTGCTATAAGCACTTCTTCAAGTGGGTTTTCATGTAGAATACATTAACAGTAAGCCTGCCTTACCTAAGTTTCTACAATGAACTCTTCCGTCAACTGGTGTTGGGCTGGAGTACTTTCGTTGGAGGGGATGTAACATGCGCCATTTCCTGGTTGAGAGAGAATTACTCAAGTATTCAGAGTGAATTGTCTGGAATGTAATGCAGATCTTAGGAGGAACAGGGCGTCTACGATGAAGCTTTTGCTCAATTCCTCTGCTTTGTAGGCAATAAAATGTGAAGGAGCAAAAAAACAAGTGAAATTCACTTACTGTAAACTGCATTCCTGCATAATGGCTGAATTCACTGACTGTAATCTGTGTTGCATACTAATGGCTACTTGTTTTGTTCTGGGTATTCTGTGTAGCTATATTGTATACATTGTAAATGTAGGAAATGCAGCCTTATACCAAGTGATTGCCTTTTATGGACCGTTTGAGAATAATTGACTGTATCTAGAAATTTATCACCGACTTGTTCATGTGCGTTTAATGATGACATTTATGATGATTTCATGAGCTACAAAACTCTTTAATAAGTTTCTTTCAAGAAAAATAACGAGCGTCACAAATTTCATTAAAGCACTTATGCAGGTAGGTAGGTATAATAATATTGACATACCTGGTATCATAACCGTTGTGCTTTTGCTGGAGCGTTGAGAAGTTTTTTGAGTTCCTTTGTGTAAGGATGATAGATGCATCATTTGTACGCTGATGTAATGAATGAAGACCAGTGTTACTCTGAAACTCGGATGATCCATTTTGCCAAGCATAGGCAGCTTGGGTGGTCAGGTGGCGCAGTGGATAGCGCAATTCCCTTTCACTTTGACGGCAAGGGACCGTTGCGAAGTGGTATGGGGTTTTCTTCAGGTACTCCAGTTTCCTCCCGCATTAAGATCCTTTGCACTTCCATCTTTGCCAACAAAAATGATAAATATTAGTTGGAAAAAATTTGTTTCATAATTGTTGTAAAGTATAGAAAAGTTAGAATCAAATTTAAAAACTTTTAAATTCACATGATCATCAGTTGTGAATTTGAATATTTTTTTGGAAATATGAAGTCTGGAATATTTTTTCTTATGAAGCTCATGAAATTTGTAACATTAAAGCTCCAGTGAACAAGAAACAGATAACAGACTTGACAATGAGCTGGCTGATCCTGGTGTATCACATGCTTGTCATATTAATTACGTATGGTTAATAAGGCTTTGACAATAAATAAAAAATAAAATTCAACAACAAAAAATTGAAGTACAGTGAACATTTTATAGGTACAAGTTCTTGCCTTGAATGAAGTGGTTCAAATTGTTTTCAGAATTCACAGTTTCGTTGAATATAGAATTCAACCTACTTTTTGCTATCAATGCAAACATCTGCATTACATTTTAAAAACAACTAGCATGCATGTAGCTTGAACATTATACAAGTGTCGTAAAAAATCAGAATCCAAATAAGCATCTTGATATGCAGAGAACGCCTTCACATATTACACAGGTTGACCTTTGAGCTGACATGAAATGCAGAGTAAATCTTCTTTACGCAGACAATTTTGACAAATCCAGATAAAAAAAGCTCGACACGATTCTAGACTGCATTTATTGAAGTAATAAAGTAACAAGTCTTTACAGTGTACGGAAATATTAGAACAAGGTAAGGTCCTCTTCATATGCTAATAAAAAAATCTCGTAACAAAACAAGGTTTAGTATGCGGAAAAATGACATTAATATACAGTCTGTTTGCCGACGAATTTTATACGAGATTCCTTTTTAAATAGATTGCATATGAAAAAAATGTGTTTTGATAATATGATTATTTTATTACACTTGTTGAGTATTGGGTGAAGTTATTTTGTTGTGTAGAGTTGTGGTGTCACTTTCTGCCTCGGCTTTATTGTAATTTACAGAAGCTGACATACTGGCATTGACATGAATATTCCGGTTCACTATTCCCTGTAACAAAACACCTGTTAAAAACAAACATTGCGTAAAATAGCAGCATCATGTTTCCACATATTGTGAATATTTACTTGAAATCAGTAGCTCTATACAAAAAGTAGAAGTTGCAATTTGATTTTGCAGGACTATAACCCGTTTAAGTTCTGCCAATGAAAAACAGTCTCTCACAATAGTTTCAATTTGATTGCAAGTACGAAATATCAAATTGATAAAACCAATATTTTCAGAAGAGAAGGGTCTCCTGGCTGTAGCTTGTGGGAGGGAGGATTTGTGATTTGGGGGAGGAACTAAGAACAATAAATTTTTCGGATAACAATACAACATTAGAATATCTTAGTCTTGATTGTACCTTGACTTTGAAGCCATTTGAAGGTTGTAGCTACTTTTAAATGTGATTTGCGTGTGTTACCATGGTGATGATGTTCAGGACGTGATCTTTAGATTTGATTAAGTCTTCTTAATTATTCGTTAATTTGAAAGCTTACCGTCATTTAATGTGAATGCAGATACCTTCTTAGTACTCTAGGCCAAGCATACAGAACCTGGGAAGGAATAATGAAATGTCAACAAGTCAGGAGTAAAAGGGTTAGGAATGTTACGCACTTGTGTAAACTAGTGGAGCAGTGCCTGAAATGTTTGTAGTGGTAATATTTGATCTAACTTTGCCTTTGTATACAATACAGCACTCCGTACTTCAAACAGTGGAGGGGCATGGGTTATCTCCCCTTTTACGAACCACACAAACGAAACAAATCGTAAAGTGAATTGTTTTTCAAATATTAAATGTTGATGTGAGTTTGCTACAAATTTGAGTTTGATTTTTTTTTTTTTTTTCAATCATTATTTTGTTTTTGAAGTGAGAAATTCTTATGTTTTGTTGCTTTGTATTTTTCAGGTGATGACATCGTGTGTTCCCCAAGTCAACCATGAGGTGGTAAGTTGGATTTTCCTTTCCGTGATTAAAAATTAACAAAGTTAGGAGGTGTTGTGTCATCAAAATTTACTGTATATAAGCTACACACGTTCAAAGCCAAGCCTGCTCATGGAACGCTAACGGCTAGAAAGCTTGGGCATTGTCAGTGGTTCATTGGCTGGTCATATTAAGCGGACACCTATTTTTCAATCTCACTTCCCAGTTTCCTGGTACTCTATGATACAGCTGGGTGGACTTGATCGTCTAGGATAAAGTTCAAGAGATACGATAAACATGGTGCTAGCTTCAGAAGGAATTGTACTGGTCTAGATATTTTGTTAGATTACCATAAATGTCAGATTAGTGAATTAAGTCTTTAGGAAATATTTCATAAATTTTAAAAAACTTTTGTAAATTTAAAAAGAACTTTTTCAAGAACTTCACTCTCTTACAAGTTGTGTTTTATAGATAAAAAATCAAACTAGTGCTGTTCTATGATTCCGCAAAAGGACCATAGGTGTATCTGAAGTACGGGATGAGGACATGCTCGAGGAGTTCAATGATCATTTCGTAGATAAACACTGACCATTCACTTAGTCTGACATGCCCGACTAGGGTCATTAGTCATAAACTCTCCTAATCTATTAATAAAGTCATACCTGTTGGCAAGTTGACCTCAAACACAGGTCAAATTGGACCAGGTATGCACTTGGTGACACCCAGCGAGAGCCCTCAGGAGTGAAGGACCCTGAAGTGACGGAAAGTATGATAACTGTATCTTGAGTGCGTTAAGTCCACTCGACAGAATGACCATCATCACCTTCTGAAGAGTTTGATTGGCTGTCAAAACACCAATTGTTGTTTCGTGATTTTTTCAATCTTTCAATAGATGCGATTTTCTTCCCAGTTTTCTGATACACAACAGCACAGCTGGGTTGACTTTAATTACCATTTAGGTTTAAGAAACACCACAAACATGGCATTTAAAGTTGCAGAATAGGAATTCTCCTGATAATAAAACAAAATAAGCTTGCACCACCTTTCAGAAATATTTATTTATATTTTTTAAATTGAAATTTTACAAATATTTTTTTTTAAGTCAACAAGATATTCAAGCAGAAATAAAGAATAAATTTTGAAATATTCTGAATAGAATTCTTTGTTGAAATTTTCAGGATTGTTAAATAAAGCCAAGATAATCGGTTATAATCTTATAGTTGGCCAGCCAGCTACTGTATTTTAATAGGATGTGGCGTAGGAAGAAAAATGTGGGATCATTGCTTTTTGCCGCCAGTGGTCATAAAAAGCTAGTAGAAATTGTCTATCTCCCTCCTACATCGTAAACAAATCTAACACATTGCCCCGGGGGTCAGATACTGGAATCTGATTGTTAATACTTACCTGGTAAAACCTTTTACCTTTCCTTTGATAATGTCTGCCGTCGTGCATATGATTAAGGTCAGGACGACCTAAATTATCAAAAAACTATGGTGTGGCCGAGGGTTAGCAAGGTGATGGGAAAGTAATCATTTATCTGTGTTCCTGGAGAGGGGGTGAGAAGGCTTATCAGATATATCAGTCAATGTGTTTGGGAGGAAATGACCTTTTTACACTAATATGAAGTGTACAGAAGAATGGAGATGACATTTTTATGAAAAAAATACCTGAGGACAATGACGTCTAACAGACAATTAAAGTTGTGTGCTCAAAGTTTAATCAGCACTTTGCAATCTTATGTAAAGAAATACAGTGAAAACAATCAAAACCAATACTATTGTGGTTTCATGTAAGGTTTTAAAAATTACAAGGTCAGTTTGTCTAAATCTGTAAACAGTGCGACCGAGCTGAAGGTCCAGATTATACAGGGCTCAGTTATACAGATTCCTGTTTGGACAGGATTTTTAACTCATCAAAACAATCTAAAATGTGCTTTTTGTACAGAGTATCTTCACAAATTTTGGTCTTGATAATTGCTCTTTTAAAACTTAAAAATCAATTCTGAAACTCATTTCCGCAATTTTCTACAAAATATAGCTGACATATATTCTGTATGAAAGGGAGCATGTTTAAGAAAGACATTAGCCCAATATTACATGTACTTAGACAGACAGGGTGTTGTTTTCCTGTCGGACACAGCCTGATGGGGAATCCTGTTTCATTAGATATATGTGGAGAATCAATTTCAGTAACCTCCGAAACGACCTCTATTTGTCGGAAAGAGAAACAACCCATATTAGGTGTCGGCTCTGATTAACATCTCAAGATGTACTTTTGCTGGTAAATATATAGCTGTACAATTTTATACCGTGTCTCATTTTTCAAAGCCATTTATCATCTGGGTATGAAAAGTATACAATCTGGGTGGAAATTATAGATAAAAACACCAAAACAACATGAAAGTAGGAAAATTAAAATGGATTTTAAATTTGAGATTTCTGCAGAATTTAGAGTCCTGGAAAATAATCACTTTCGGACAGGGATCCAAATTGTGTTCGAATTGTAGTTACTCATATACAGACCTCAACTGAATAATCAAATGGGTTTATGTTGGTGTAGGCTAGCTAGGTGGCCTGAAAAGGTCATTTTTTTAAAGACAAGTAGTGTTTTGGCAGCTGTTATTGACTTTTTTTTCAATAAAACAATAAAATTGCTTATAAATATTCTGGAACTAGCAGTGAAAGAATTGTCCAAATTCATTGGGACAGTTCACTACATCAAACCAATAACCCAAACATTTTAAGTCGAAACAAAGTGTAGAGTATAGTTTATATGGCTACTTATTGTGAAGTAAGATATTTCTGAACTTAAACAGAAATCATGACAAAAAATCATTTGTTGATTTCGCTCGACGTTTGTTGGCAACTATTATGAAATAATCTTTTGACATTTATTCTAATTCTAAAACAATTTAGATCTTTGAAATACTCCACCCTCTATTAATCCAAATGATTTTAAACCGTAAAAGGGCAACAAACGGTCGTCCTTTCACGAGATGCCATCATCTGTCTTGACCTTTAACAGCTTGGAGGTGACTCGGGAATAATGGTGAAATATTACTGTAGATTTAATGTATTCTGTCAAAACTATGGCGGTGTACTAACATCACAAACACAGCATTGATCTCCAGTGTTAGAAATTTTATCTAATATCATCTCGCATACAACATCTGGTAGTCGGTGGAGAAAACTTTGTCAGCTTATACTATCAATAGTTGATATTTTCATTTAATTGTTTCGTAATGTTAAGTTGACAATGCTTGTTATAAACTCACTTATTTCCTGCATTGTCAGCTTCATATCAATAGTTGAATTGTTTTTTCATTGCACTGTGTAGTTATGTTAAGTTAACAATGCCTGTTTTAAACTCACATTTCCTCAGTGTCCGCTTCCTATCAATAGTTGAATTGTTTTTTCATTGCACTGTGTAGTTATGTTAAGTTAACAATGCCTGTTTTAAACTCACATTTCCTCAGTGTCCGTTTCCTATCAATACTTGCATTGTTTCTATATTTTTGTTAAGTTTTATTAAGTTAACAATGCTTGTTGTAAACTCACATTTTCTCATTAATCATAAAATGTTTCTGTTAAAAATGATTGAATTGCAGTTTTTGAACCCAACAATTAACAATCCTGCAGTCACATATCAAATAAAGAAAATATAGGGTAATGTATTTTAAAGAAATATGATACTGTTCTAGTTTACCCTTTGTTTTGTCAGCAACTAAGCAGTGTTCCACTTTTTCAAGTTTTAAAATTATATATTTAAGCCAGAAGGGCGTGGCACAGATTCCCCCCATGTGGTCTATATAGAACTTCTGTGTCCTGTGGGAACTGCTAATATTCTATGGGAGAAGATGAGGGTCTAGTGGGTTGTTATAAGGGTGCTACTTAAGTTCTAAGGTCTGTAGGTTAGGGTTTTAGAAGTAAAATGATGCAAAAAAAGGGCTGATATCATGAAGGAGTTTGAAAGCTTTTATTACATCGCTTTTATTACGTCGTTAGAAATGTAGTCAGGTCGAATCATTTATTAAATTGCTTGTCAAGTTGTCATGTCAATCAGAATAGATCTTTACATACATGAAGGTTAAAGAATGTCTACTGTAGCAATAAAACATGGTCTAGTATACATTTTAATGGGGAAAAGATTACGTTTTGTACAGCATTTCATGCAGTGCTGATGTTTATTCAATGAAGAAGTAAAACGTAGAAGGCATAATAATATACCAGACATCAAAATACAGAAAATAGATCTATCTAGGGAGGTCTTTATATACAGATCTCCATGTCAAAGTCTGAATAGCTTAGCCCTTTCTCCCCTGTAGACCATAATGGATTCATCCAGATCAATGCATGGTAGAGTCTACTGAAGTTATATAGGGGTGAAAGGATTAGTAACAAGTATAATACAGTTTCTAGTGTAATAGGTAGTCATCAAAACAAACCTTCAAATTTCTTATTTAAGTTTTATTTTATAGAGAATTTACTAAAACATCTTGAGAGAACTAGATCTTAAAAATAAAAAGTCAATTTTGGTTTCAGATTTTATGATTACTGTATATATGACCTGTATCATTAAGCTCACCCTGATTGTTACCCAAACTCATATATAAGTATATATATACATATATATTATATAAACTGAAAAATGATCCTTACGGACGAAGAAATATTATAAAAAGAAAAATTCTCAACAACGAGTCTTCAGTACTTTCATCTCTTCTAGGAGATTCTTCCTATATATATATACATATTAATTCTCATTATTCGGAGGAAATAGCCCCCAACACAACCGCCGTATTAACCAATCCCCCCCCCCCTTTGTGTCCACACCCATGGGTTTACAATAGCGGTCAGATGCAGTAGTAATAGTTAAGTAAACAAATATTTCAGCATCAGGGACTCAGTTTTTATGTACATCAATGTGTGCAGTCTATAGCTAGATGTCATTTATGTATGCATCTAACAATTCGAATCTAAAGCAAATATATAAATGAATAATAATCATAAAAAGTAACCCTACGGCAGATAGCCATTACAAAAATAATAATATCTCGTACTTATATAGCTTTGTAGGTCAAGTATCTTAGATCTGTAGTTTGTATAGCCGAGAAGGTCTCGGAACAGTTATCAGAATATTTATAGCCAATCACATCGGAAGTGAGATAAGGAATCTCCTACCCTTGGAGGATTTTTATGTGGAGAATATTGATATCACACCATTTTTACAGCTCACGTTTCCTGCAGGTGTTAACTGGAGTATTTTGTGACAGGAAGTTAACAGTAATTAACAAACATCCAATTAACCACAGGTGTAAAATCGCCAGGTAACGTTACCCGATATCAGGAATTGATCCACATCAGAAGATCGTGTTATCTCGCTTCAGTTTTGAGTTTGTTAAAATATTTTTATCAATAGAAGATGAATAAAATGTCTAGAAAACAACGTACTCTGTGGATAATTTCTGTCTTTTGCTAATGCTATTTTGTCCTTCATTTGACTTTCATTTTTATGACCTTCAGACACACAATATGAATTCCGCATCACAAAGTTCTGCTTTTTATTTTGTCGGAAAATTTTATCTTCAGATCTTACCAAGCATTGCGAGTTTGTTTCACATCGTAGTATGCTGGAGGTGAATGGTCAAGATACTTAACTTGGAATACTTGATATATGTTGTTATGGCACTTTTGTTAGAGGGTGAAGGTCAAGGTCATACTCTCGTGGAAAACTGAGGCATGTTATGATGTTACACAATACATCAGACAATAGATTTCTTAAACCTGAACATGTACTTTTGTTTAAAGTATGGGTGGGCTATAAGGTTATCGTATTGTCTAATAACATATGATACGTGAAATACTACACAAATTGTTGTGTTGTACATGGTATACCTAGATTAACATTGAGTTGGTGTCTGTTTACAAGTCTCGCCCACAATCAACACCAGTACACGCTGATTACAACAGCTCACTTTCTTCTGTGTGAAACATGGCGGTGGACCAAGCATTCCTCAGTACCATGTGTTGAAGCTTTTCACTGACCCCTGTATGTCAAGGTCATCGGAATGTATGTTTTCTATCTGATGATAGTGCTGTGTTAGATAAGTCATAAAACAAAACAATGAAAGCTGCTGTTTACCTGTTTGAGAAGAAAAAAAATATTTTTAGAGTAGAAATTATCCATGATCAGTATAATTTTCACCACACGTTCCAATACGGCCATGCATGAAGTTTCTCTGTAACCCTGATATGTCAAAACAATGGCATGTTGAGCAGCAGTCATTTGTAGAAACCACCGATAAATGATGGAGGAAATAACACTGTAAGCATGTCATATCGGCCAGTGACCTTCATACTTTAAGGTCATCTAATCATCAAAGTTACCTTTTTTTTTTGGGGGGGGGGGGGGGGGGGGATGGTGCGAAATTGAACAAAGTACGAATTAATTTGTTTATATAAGGTTCAACCCTATTTGTCCATGTAGTCTAGAGCACATTTGGAAGCAGCTGTCCGTTCACCTTTTGTTGCGAGATATTTTTGTGTGTGAAATGTCTGTGATATGTATGTGAACTAAGGAGAATTAAGAGAGGTAATTAGGGTATTTAGCTGTTATTGAGACAGAAAAAAGATAGATATCTATAAGCATTACAGTTGTGTTGCGATTCTTTTGTTATAGTTTGGATCATTTTCTACCTGATTTTATCCAAGCTAACAAATGAAGTTGAAACATGAAATCAAGAAACCTGTAGAAATATTCAGTAAGGCCTGAAACTAGAACGATATGGCGTAATGCGATGGAGTACGTAGCTATGTATTCAGAAAACTTCAAGTATTTGGATGAAAGAAAACACGAAAAGAATTTTTGTCTTTTTAAAAAGAATAACTGTTAAAAAATAACTTCTAGAAGATACATAGTAATTCAATTGACCTATGTATTCAGAAAACTACAAGTCAGGGTCATTTAAATGTTTGAAATCACCTTACCAAGTTGACATAATGCTTGTAAATAAAAAAGATGTTTTGTCCTGATAAAAAGTTGAAAGAATCTCTAATAGTTTTATTAGCCCTGCGAGGTGTCACCTAGAATTTCTCGCTTGAATTTTCAACAAAAGAGTTCCAGTGCCATTTTTTGGGTTTGTTTACCAAAGGTGGATTTTGATCACAGAGAAAGACTTGGGGTCGTATCACATGACCCAGCGTAACGGGTGGGCAGATATTTTTGGCATGATTTGCGGGAGGTAATTAGATCATCGTAGAAATGATCAAAGCTGACGAAGTATCTCCTCACTAACCCTGTCAACGTCGGAACGTAAAAACTGGCCCGGTTTAACCTCAATAGGGGGTCGATCTCATTGGCTCCTTTAAGTGCTATTATCAGGGTTTAGCTTGTGAGTGACAACTTTGTCTAGGGGCATTTAGTGGGGTTTTTTTTGGTCATTTTGTTACTTCATTTGCACAACATAAGTGTTTAGACTTTGCATCCAACAACCGTATGGTAGACTGGCCCCTGTCTCTAAAATATATCAAATTATGAAGAAAAAAATTATGCTTTAATAATTTTGATCACTTATAGATTACTCTGAAGTTTCAAACTAGGGGAGATAAGTAAGTAGAAAAAAGCAGCTGGAAAACTCTTTACAAAACCTTATGGGCTGGTAGCCAGTCTAATAGACTGGAAGAGTATCACATCAATATATCATATGTAGGTCACTGTGACCTATACTTTACAAAACTTACGGGCTGGTAGCCAGTCTAATAGACTGGGAGAGTATTACATCAATATATCATATGTAGGTCACTGTGACCTATACTTTAACTGATTTTGGTTAGATTTTTGCTTAAACTCCATTTCTATCAAAACAGGAGCACACATATATGTAATATTTACAAACATTCCCAATTATACCTTATATTATCAGACAAATTATTTCCAAACACTGCTGTTCTGAAACAAAGGGTGTACTGTCTTATAATGTAGAGTATGGGATTATCACTTGTAAGATACTATGTAAAATGTTAATTTAAAGTATCCCTCTGTCATTTCTTTGTTTTGAACCATTGCTGATATGAACTATAAAGAAAACCTGACACCTGACTGCCAGGTCAAAATATTACTTTCAATCAGGTTATTCTGATCAAGGCACACATTTATATAGAAATTCCTGAGCAAATAAGAAATGGAGAAAAACTTGAGAATAAAAACTGAGGAAGGAAGGGAGTATTGATTGAAGCGTTAGGTTTGATAGATACAAAGGGGCTAAGCTATGTTTTGTGTCCATGGATAAATAATGTAAGGTTTTGTTTCCATGGTCACAGCCAGGGGCACAGCACTCTGGTGTCAGGTCACAGATTTGTCTCTGTAGAATTCATTGTAATTCGGATCAGGTCACTTCCTGGTAGAAAAATATCTTCTGAACCAGTGACCTTCATTTATTTCAAATGTCACCCTGCTGTTTACTTCAGAATACTTTGGAATCTTGATTCAGGTGTCATTGTTCAAATCGAAGAAAAAGAAATACAAGGCTCCTATGTGATGGGTGGACAAGGACAAGAAATAATTGTGGCTCCCTTTGACCTTGATTTACTCACCTACTGGTCCGTACAATAGCTTCAATATTTCAACTAGAGAATTGATAAATATCCAGGTGTTTGCTTTCCCATTAACAGCTGGAATTCAATAAGAATGAGTAGAATGACCACTGGTCACTGTTGGTCAGTGATAAATATGTCCAGTGTTGACCGCCACAATATTTCTCTTGGTCTTTTCTTGCTAATTAAATACAGAGTCTTAAAAATTTTGGGTCTTTTTCGTTCAGTTTGCCTTAGACTGTGAAGAAATCTTAGTCAATGTTACAAACACTATAGAAATTGTCTTCAAGATTTTATGAAGGAGGTTGAACATTCTGATAAACCTACAAATAAATGAATGTCAGGATGTTGCATAAGAAAACTAGGTCACTACGACATATATTTTAACTTTTGAAAAGTATCTTTAAACTTTAATTGGCTTTGTGTACCTTGCCTATAATAAATTCTTGAAACACTAGTTATGGATTGAGTATGTAATAGGAGATGGAAAAATGTAAGGCCAGACCAGGGTTCGAACCCGGGACCCTCCATACTCTAGACGGACGCTCTACCAATTGAGCTATCTGATTGCCGACAACCAACCCAGTCCAGTCCGCTACATTCCTCCCTACTTTTAACAAATTCTTAGACACAGAAGAAGTGCACAGCTAGACCAGAGGGTTTGAACCACGGACTCTCCGAACTATTAGATCGGAAGCTCTACCAATTATGCTACCTGGTCGTCAGTCATTGACCCAGTCCAGTTCCCTAACAAGTAAATTCCTACAATCATAAATGTAGGGGTTTAAAGTAAGTCAAAGAAAACTACATTCCTGTAGTATTTGTACTTGCTATGAGGACTATAAACTGTCCTTCTTGAAGTGACGTTTTGGGAGGGGCTGTAAAATCTATCTATACAGTGTCAAGACCTTGTTTAGCTCATTCACCCCTGAAGACACATTTGAACTCCTCCTATTCATAGGTTGGAATAGTTCATTATGAAATTTCAGTGGTGAATGCATGGGTTTAACTTGGTTCTCATCATTTTGGAAGGACTTTGGACCTGTTATCCTGGAATACAAGGGCTAGATTGTCCGCACAACACACCCGCTAATGACATTAAAGGGTACAGGACACATCAATAGGGAACGGAAAAAATAAAATAATGTTAGTCCAAACAGAGAGCTCTGTAAACAAGTTTATAGCTGTCGTTTTCAATACTTGAAATGCCTTCCAGGATAAAAGAATTTGAATAGTCACCAGAACAGGTTTTCCTCGTCAGATATTCCGAGTGATTAGAGTTACCCTATGAGGACACATATCGTAGGTAGGACACCGGCACATATTATCTCTGTATTATTATCTAAATTTATTCAAATCTTTGTGTGTTAATGTCATCCAAACTTTTTATGTGATAGTTACACATGGGTTTTTTTGTACATTTTTGGCTGATTCTAAATATTCTAACATCTTTAAAAAGAAGGTAAATCACACACTTTCTGACTTTTCTTAATACAGAGTCAGTATTGTATATCATTCAATGAATTTCATGTGTTCCACATATTTTAATGAATTTATCAGAAAATTGTAAAAAGGATTTTCCAAAATGTAGTTGTTATTGAAATATTTTTTGGGAAATTAACTCATTCACCCCTGAAGACACATTTGAACTCTTCCAATACAAAGTTTGGAATAGTTCAAATTTCAGGGGTAAATGAGTTATTGGTAAAAACTGCAATTGCACAAAACACTAAAGTATAACTGACATTCCATAAGTAACTATTTGCAAATGTAAATGCATTCTTACACACTATAACAGCACGCGTGTACATGGGTGTGTTCTTACACATTATAACATCACGCATGTTCATGTGTGTGTTCTTACACACTATAACATCACGTGTGTTCATGGGTGTGTTCTTACACATTATAACATCACGCGTGTTCATGGGTGTGTTCTTACACACTATAACATCACGCGTGTTCATGTGTGTGTTCATACACACTATAACATCACGCGTGTTCATGGGTGTGTTCTTACACATTATAACATCACGCGTGTTCATGGGTGTGTTACCTGTACAACAGTATATAGCAGATCGGATCGCATAATGCTTACCTTCAATTTTACCTACCAGTATTTCGTACAAATTTTACCTGTAATCAATATATATAATATGTATTTGGTCATCTTGATGATGGACCGGTACATGTTAACATGGAATCTGTGTTTTCAGTAGGTTAAATACCCAAACAAAATATGTTCTTGGTAAAGTTTAACTTATAGTGCTACAATACTGTAAATGTTCGTCAAATTTTGACTGTCATAAAATACCTTAGGTATATACCTTGGTTTATCCCCATAAAAAAGTAACATAACTACAAAGTGTAATAAGGTCATCTTATACAGCAGTTTTTGTAAAGAGATGATAATATGGAGACATGATTTACAGTGAATTTTATTTTATACAAGATTTATGGAGTTTACCGTAGTTGTTGTAAGTTGTGGTGAGCAGGTAAAGTGGGTGTAACGACATTATTGTGCACCAGGTAACTTCAAAGGATCCATCTGATTCTCACCTGTACAGGTGTGATTTATATGTTGACATTTCAGGTAAAAAAAAAATCGAAACAAATATTTGGTGAGGTCTGAAATCTCCCCCCTATATTTTTTATAAAGGTTAGAATAGTATGTACATACTGGCTTGCTGTGCTTGCTCTAGTTGTTCTACTAGGTGACATTTTAAAGTAACAGGTATTCAAATTTTAGTGCTTGTATTTACCTGCCCGAGAGCAAGTTATGCAATCACAAAAATATTTACAAAGCATGCCTGTGAGTGTGTAAAATGGGTCACTATATCGACCAATACACGATATAGGGTCGTTATTCATTAACAGACTTTACGATAGTCATGAGTCAGGTTCGTAACCTCTATACCTGTATTCGATTGCATTATCGACCATATATGTACCAGAGGTTTTTCTAGTATACATTTCATTTGACAGCAATTACTTGTTTGATTTTTGCAATATTTTTTTATGTTAGAAATCAATTTCCATTTGTACTTTATGAGGTTTTGTCAAATTCGTTGAAATAAATCACACATTATTGAACAAATAAAAAGTTTGAGTTGAAGGTTAATTGATGAAATTTCTTTTTAAATATAAATTTTAAGTTTGATCAAGACCCTGTTATTCAAAGATTGATCAGCAGAACCAGTCATCAACACTGATGTTTTATTCTATATTAAACGTTTATCTGGAAATATACAAATATGTTTGTGTTATAATTATGTCTGCAGATGGTCATCCTGAATTTGTCAACATGTAATTTCTGTAAAAGTATTTAAAGTTTTGTAAAATACACGATTCAAGTTATCGGTTAAGCTGTCGTTAAGCTATCCATGCCCTGTAAAACTTGATGCAGCAGCAAAGAGAAAGAGGCACAAAGGGTGCAAAGTACCAGGAAAATACAATTGCAAATTAGTTTCTCTTTTAATCAAAGAAAATACAAATGCTTTGAAACAAATGAATTTCTCAAAAAGACATGCACAGTAATACAGATACATTTGTATCTCAAGGAAACATCTTATACTTGAATTAGTCATTCACCCCTAAATACACATTTGAACGCTTCCAATTCAAAGGTTGGAATAGTTCATTAGGAATTTTCAGGGTTGAACGAGTTAATATAGGGAAAGAAATAAAGGGTTTACTTTATGTCATAATAAACTGGATTCTTCTACAATAGAAGTATCTGTTTTCACTGTTCAGACACTGTCTGAGAATCTTTTTCTGTTAGTGTGCAAATTAAATGTGATGAGAAAATGATGACATTTGTGTTCTTCAGTTGTTGAAGAGCTCTTCTAGGGGAAGTATTTCGGAGATAGGGATGTGTGTTGACGATTGTACCAAGTCAGTGCCTATCTCAGCATATAACTTACACTGTCTGTATGACAAAGTCTCAAGTTACCTAGTGCGATCGCCTTTTGTCCATCGTCGTAAACTTTACTATAGTTTATATAGGGAAATCACATTTTGGACCAACATTTGTTTAATTTCCATTGGATTAATTCAAACTTAGTTAGCATTATCAGTATTGGATACAAGGTTAATGGTACGACATATCAGCCCTGACTGACCCCCAGGGGCTGATCGGTGGGGCCAAAAGGGTCAAATTGATATGGTAGAATCAAATACTCCTCATAGATGGAAGGGTCTTAAGGTGCTTCTGAATTCCAAACGATAAGCTCACACTCCACCAGATCAACTCCTGAATCCCTGGATGCTGTCTCAAATTACCATAATTCAGCTGACTGATAGAACCACTATTTGTACATAGTACATATACTACCCAGATCTTTCACACTACTTTTGCATTACATGTAGTTCAAGTTATCTTTGTTACAAAATTATTTCTTTTTCATTTGGCAACATCGATAACATCAGTTTTTACATAACTCAGGTGACTTTTAAGGCCCATGGGCCTCTTGTTTATATTCAAAATGAACTTTTACGTTATAAATATTTTCTTAATTTTACAAAACGTAGATTATATTTGTGTGTTTAGTAAAGGATAACTTTTGTAGATTACACTCATCAGTGATAAATTTGTTTGATGAACATTCACTCTATAAATACTCTGGTAATTAATGTAATTAAAGGTCCAATACAGATTGTATGTATTGTAATAGTTAAATGTCCGATACAGATTGTATTTATTGTACATGTGAATTTATTTTATTTTTTTCAGAAACATGAAGCAGTGAAAAAGTACCAGTATTCCCCTAGAGAGGTCAGTATCCATTGCTGTGAAAAAAATAGTCGGAAAGAGTCATGAAGAACTCTTTGTCAAAGTTTAAAATCTTTGTTTAAATTGAAATAGTTGATGATATACTGTATACCGCGAAATTTTCGCCCAGTCAAACTTTCGTCCTTCGCCCATGAAATCATTTTTCGCCCAGTGATAATTTCGCCCATCACATTAAATTACAATGTTGATTATGCTGTATACTTACATTCGCTGTAATGATTAATTCGTGATTAAAAAGGCGAAAATTAAACTGTAGCGCAAATTTCCTGTACCCAGTACATGATTAACATTTTAAAAAATAAAATAAAAGATAAGTGATCATTTGACAATGCTGTACTTATAGTGATGTGGATGTGAGGTTTTATTAACCCTATGTGGTAAAATGTTATTAACCTGTTACGTTGTATTTTCAGCCTCCGGCGTCAGGCTCCAACACACCAGGCGCAAACATGTCTTCCCTACGAGACATGATAAACAGGTATGACAGCTCTGGAATGGTTCCAAGGCTTTGTCTAAATTTTTGAGACAAATTTATTTTTGAAAAACCTTCTAGAACCATCCCTCTGAAAGCTTAATATTTTCATAGATTTTCAAATCAATTTATTATTAAAAATCAAAGGGACTAATTTAGCCACATGAAAATACTGTATTTCCTTTCAAATGTGAAGATTTTTCATGGAGTTAAGCACTGGAGACCAGACGGATCTGTTGTTTGAATGTCTATCTAAATTTAGGTTCAAATTCCTGTTCGGCCAGTTAAATATTTTGCTTTCCTGTATTAAAAATAAATAATATTTACATAAGTAGTTCACCATACAAATCCTTTCTGTCGTGAAACTTGCATAATCATTTGTCGTTTTAAGAAAATATAAATGCATTGTTCAAACCAGACAATTAAAAGGAACAGCTTCATATTATATGACACTGCTATAGCTTAACCGTTTGTAATGTTTCAGGGCACAGGTAGAAGAGGACCACCTTGTACTAGACCTCGTATACATCACGGAAAGGATTATCTGTAAGTTATGTCTCACACTCCAGATTTAAAATCTAATGTGTGATATAAAAAAAAAATCTTAAGTATCTGAAACGAGGAATAATTCAGAATTTTGTGTTCCTGAGAGGAGTTATCTGATTTAGTGTAAAACATTTGGTTTCATTGGTTGCAGTGGAACTCTGAATGTCTTCCTGATTTCTTCCTGATTTAACTGACTCAAGAAGAAATATTATAACAAATTACAAAAGTTTATACAAAAATAAACATATATTTCATTTCTACCTGAAATAGCTAAGAACTTGTGTTCATTCTGTAGTTTGAAGAGTTAGTGTAAGGGAGGTATTCAAGCAAACATAAAAAAAAAATTCTCACAAAATTCTTTAATTTTTGCAGCATCTGGGATTTTTATAAACACAATTTTTTTTGTTTATAATTTGCTATTAATGAAAGATTATGGGTAAAGAGAGAAATTTTCATTGAATTGACATTTTTGTTTCAGCGATGTCCTTTCCATCAGATGAACATGAAGTCACATACAGCTACAACCTGAAGGAGGTGATGAACATGCTCCGAACGAAACATGACGACAATTGTTTGGTGAGTACTCTCAGTGTAGACGCACCAGAACAATCTGGTTATTTGGTCGTCAGCTGAAGAAATGCATAAAATGGAAGTTTTTAAAATATCATATGTCTTGGAATATAAAAGTTTTTCATGTTTATTGCCTTCAGATCATGATTTTAATCTAAACACAATGTTTTAAATTATGTTATTTGACAAAAAAATCAATAAGCTATACAGAATGTATCAAAATGTTTTAAATTTTACTCCTCACCAAACCTGTTGACGTTCAACCCTTACATTACCAATTGACCTTTACCCGTACAGGTCATCAACCTGTCAGAGCCAAGACAAGACCTGGAGAAATTTAACCCTAAGCATGTGATAGACTACGGTTGGCCTGACTACCTGGCCCCTCCCCTGGAGCGCCTCTGTAACATATGTAAGGCGATGGACTCCTGGCTGAGCACCGACCCACGTCACGTGGTCGTCGTACACTGCAAGGGCAGCACGTCGCGTATCGCCGTCATCATAGCAGCCTTCATGCACTACTGTAGCATCTGTGCTAGGTGAGGAGGAGGATATATTTTTTTTGTGTTTTACGTCCTATTTACAGCTATGGTCATTTAAGAACATGCCAGATATTTTTGGTGGAGGAAAGCCGGAGTGCCTTTAATAAAAACACTAACCTGAGGACAGTAACTGGCAACTGCCCCATGTAAGCCTCGAACCCACTCGGCCACCGTGGTTCCCGATGAGGAGGAACACAGGACAACATAAGCATTATGTAGAACTTCATTTTGGCAGACATTTCATTACACTATATTCAATGGATGTAGAAATAAATGAAATATTTACACTGTAAAAATGTGTTAATTTTCTAACAGAATAAGTTAGCAATATTGACAAAAAGTTAATGCGGGGTAATTAAACTCTGCTAATTTGTGTTAGTATTCCTTAGAAAGCATGGAATATCACTACAATAAGTGGATACCATTTGATCAGAATTGTTTAAAATCTGATAATCACCTGAAATTTTTACTTAGTATCTGGAAAAGAAATTGATTTCCACCAAATGAGGCTATTATCAGTTTAAAAAGATGAATATGCTGTTGTGTTGCTAAATAAGTCACATAGAACTGTGGAGACTGTTACAAGGGAAGTAACTCTGACATTATCTTATTTCAGCGCTGACCAGGCATTAGACAGATTTGCTATGAAAAGGTTCTATGATGACAAGCTAGGGGGAATAACTCTTCCCTCCCAAATCAGGTTTGCTGATTTACTCATTATTTGATTGCAACATTCCATAAGCTTAATCTAATAACAATTTCTGTGTTTAATTTCTGCAAAATTTTAAGAAGCAAAGAAAATTGTTAAAATATTCTTTCAATTAATTTTGAATAATATTTTTCAAAATGTGGTCTTCAATTAATGTTATTTTATATTGTTGCATATTTTTTCAAAATTAAAAATCATCTAAATTTTCACAAGAGTCGTATCTTTGTGATAGTTCTTACAATGAGTTTATTGCAAAGATTTTTTTTTCTCAAGTTTTTTCCTATCGAAATAAGACAACAAATTTTTAAATAAAATCTAAATATTGTAAGTTTGTTTCTCTGTTTCCAGATACATAGAATATTTCTACGGCCTGCTATCGGGTGCAATAAAGATCAACAGTAACCCGCTGTACCTCCACCACATTGTTATACATGGGGTGCCTAACTTCGACACACAGGGGGGGTGTCGGCCCTTTATCAAAGTGTACCAGGGGATGCAGAACATCTTCACGTCGGGCGTCTAGTAAGTATCTATCTCATTATCAGTTAACGCTGGTGAACATGGTGATTTAACAAGGATAACTAATTCTCTGGTAACTTATTGATTATGTCATAATGTATTGTTCCTGATCACATGACCTTCATCGTCACTCAAACCGTGTTGTGTAAAAGTCTAAGAAGTATTGTGCCCTGATGATGGCTGTCTAACGGGCCGGAACATGTCAGCAACCAGGCTAAGGAAGATGATACTTGATGGAATCAAGGCTTCATGATGCTACTTTTCTTGTTTCAAATGACTTTTTAAGAGCCTGGGCTCTGTGTACCATAAGGTATCCTCCTGAAATCAAAAATATGAATAATAACATGTTGAATTACTGGACCTTGGTTCTTTGGGATCTTCCTCTACTTCTTTAGTCTTAATAGATAGAAATGTAAGTACATGTATAACCATTTATGGAATATATCAAGTCCAAACAGCAATATTAAGAGAATCTTTCATTGGTTAATTTCAACCTGCCAATGTGGGACAGGCTTATGACAACCTGTTTTCGAGATCACATTCACTTAGGGTCTTTAATAGCAAGAATGTGACTGGAATCACATGCAAGCATGTGTTCGTGTTGTTAGATAAATGTCAAATATCTGGTACCTATTGGTACAGCTAGGTAGACTAGGATATGTATTTTACACAGCTGCCTCTGTTGTTCAAACAGTTCATTTAAAGTATTAATAGCAAGAATGTGACCGGGATCACATGCAAGCTTGTGTACCTGAATGTTAGATAAATGTCAAATATCTGGTACCAATTGGTGCAGCTAGGTAGACTAGGATATGTATTTTACACAGCTGCTTCTGTTGTTCAAACAGTTCATTTAGGGTAGTAATAGCAAGAATGTGACCGGGATCACATGCAAGCATGTGTACCTGAATGTTAGATAAATGTCAAATATCTGGTACCTATTGGTACAGCTAGGTAGACTAGGATACGTATTTTACACCGCTGCCACTGTTGTTCAAACGAACAGCATTTTGGTCAGTAGGGCATCACTTCACTTTTTGCTACATCGTTATGCACTGGAGTTAACACTGAGGTAAACTGGAGTTAACACTGAGGTAAACTTGAGTTAACACTGAGGTAAACTGGAGTCAACACTGAGGTAAACTGGAGTTAACACTGAGGTAAACTGGGGTTAACACTGAGGTAAACTGGGGTTAACACTGAGGTAAACTGGAGTTAACACTGAGGGAAACTGGAGTTAACACTGAGGTAAACTGGAGTTAACACTGAGGTAAACTGGAATGCACTACAATGTTTTGTCTAGTGCACTATCATGCTGACTACCTGTGCACTAGATATCAACTTAAGTTTGTACCTGTAGGAAAGGTACGTTATAGCAGCCGAAAAACAAGGAAGGTAGTACAGGAAACCGACAATAACTTTACATTTGGCTTTAGCATACATGACAGTGAAAATGGTCCAAACAAAATTTGATACTGTCAAACTTTGTTTTTTCAATGACAGAGATTTAGAGTATCTGGGAACTGAAGACCATCATCTGTAAGCAATCAAACAATGTTCTTATTTTCAAATATATTAACTCATTCACCCCTACATATTTAAGCTGGACTTGCCCAGTCTTTGATTTGGTAAGGTTCAAATGTGACTTCAGGGGTGAATGGGTTAAAAGGAAAGTAATTTAGAAGCATATCTTGGTGTCTGATGTAACTTCTTCCAAATGAGTTTAACCCTTTCACCACTGTAGACCATAATTGACTCATGTGTGGTAGAGTTTATTAAAGTTACATAGGGGTGAAAGGGTTAACCAAGGACCACATATTTCTAGTCCAATGTTCTTCTGATAATTCCCTATGGCCACAAGTCAGTCACGAGGTATGAGGTGGTTCACCTGTATGACATCTTTTATTGACCTTTAGCAATGACCTTGGAAAATGCTGACCATTGAGTTAGTAGTATAGCTATATAGATCAGAGGTGGTCTTGCTAATTGTGACCACCTACTATGGTCAGTTGTGTAAGTGTGACCCTAATTAAACATGACCACTACATGCATTCCTCAGATGAGATAGTGTTGGACATGCTGTTTGGGTGGGTCAGTCATGTGATCTGAGAGGGAGGGACAGAGTGTATACTAGGTAGGAAGTACAGGGATTGAGGGGGTGGATGTAACAACTGACCACACAGTAGGAGGTCAAGGAAGTCAAGATATCCTTACAGATTACATACTTACTAATTCCTTCTTGTCATGTCCTATTTTCAAAGACTTGATGGAAAATATTATAGGTACTGGTGTATGTTTGTGGAAAATAGTGTAGGTCCTGGTGTTTGTGGAAAATAGTGTAGGTCCTGGTGTTTGTGGAAAATAGTATAGGTCCTGGTGTTTGGAAAATAGTGTAGGTCCTGGTGTTTGTGGAAAATATTATTGGTCCTGGTGTTTGTGGAAAATAGTATAGGTCCTGGTGTTTGTGGTAAATATTATAGGTCCTGGTGTATGTGGAAAATATTGTAGGTCCTGGTGTATGTGGAAAATAGTATAGGTCCTGATGTATGTGGAAAATATTGTAGGTCCTGGTGTATGTGGAAAATAGTATAGGTCCTGGTGTATGTGGAAAATAGTGTAGGTCCTGGTGTATGTGGAAAATATTGTAGGTCCTGGTGTATGTGGAAAATAGTATAGGTCCTGGTTATGTGGAAAATATTGTAGGTCCTGGTGTATGTGGAAAATATTATAGGTCCTGGTGTATGTCCTGGTGTTTATGGAAAATATTCATCAACGAATGTTTCGCAAAAAGTACAACTACTGTACAGAGGTAAAATTCAAATTTAAAATATTATTTCTCCATCTTTTAAATTCACATAAAAAAGGACAGGAAAATTGATTAAAGGGAAAAGTCATTGATTAAAAATGTGAATTCACCGTCTTTAGAATTTACATAAAACGGACATGAAAAGGACAGGAAATACTTCATTTTAAGAAAAAGTCATTCATACAAAATATTATTTCTTACAGAATTTGTGTTGACTTCTTTATCATACGTACACAAAACGCAGAGGAGCCATGGGGATAGATCATTATTTCAAACAGAAGTTGGAAAAGTTTCAAATATTTATGCCCCAGGAATAAAAACTAAATCCTCACGATTGCATGAAGATTACTTGGGATGTTTTAAGACTTTGGCATACACCAAAATTTCTAAATAAATCGAGAGATGAGTAGTTAAATCAAAAGCAGGAGGGATATGAGGGGGGACTACACACCACGGGGATCCCCTTATCAGGCCTAGCACACAGGCCTGGCAGATCAGGCCTACTCAGAGATGTTACAGAAATTTTCCTCCTTGTGGGGCTCCAAAAGGGGAAATTCTATGTTCTAGATTCATCGATGTGATAATTTCAAAGAGCTTCTTTTTAGTATTGATATAACAGCTTGTGATTATTATATCATATGGTTTAACCTTTTCACCACTGTAGACCATAATAGACTCGTCCATATCAATACTTGGTATAGAGTCTACTAAAGTTACATAGGGGTTAAAGGGTTAATATATCAGTTGTGTTGATGTGTCCCCAATACAAGGGTTTTATGTCAGGTTATCCAAGTTGTCAGTTAGGTAAGGTGCCAGATAAGAAATGTTTCTGAATATTGAGGTGATATTTGAGTGAGGTGTCTGAAAGTTAAGATGCCAGGAAAGTAGTGTCATATAGCTGATATAAATTAGAAAATTAAGATATATCTGTAATGAGTTTGTAATTTAACATGACAGCTGAAGTGTCAAATAAGTAAGGTGTTGGAGAGTTGAGACCGTGTCAAATAAGTAAGGTGTTGGAGAGTTGATCAAATAAGTAAGGTGTTGGAGAGTTGAGACAGTGTCAAATACGTAAGGTGTTGGATAGTTGAGACAGTGTCAAATACGTAAGGTGTTGGATAGTTGAGACAGTGTCAAATACGTAAGGTGTTGGATATTTGAGACAGTGTCAAATACGTAAGGTGTTGGAGAGATGTGACAGTGTCAAATAAGTAAGGTGTTGGAGAGTTGAGAAAGTGTCAAATACGTAAGGTGTTGGAGAGTTGAGGCAGTGTCAAATACGTAAGGTGTTGGATAGTTGAGACAGTGTCAAATACGTAAGGGGTTGGAGGGTTGAGACAGTGTCAAATACGTAAGGTGTTGGATATTTGAGACAGTGTCAAATACGTAAGGTGTTGGAGAGATGTGACAGTGTCAAATAAGTAAGGTGTTGGAGAGTTGAGACCGTGTCAAATAATTAAGGTGTTGGAGAGTTGATCAAATAAGTAAGGTGTTGGAGAGTTGAGACAGTGTTAAATACGTAAGGTGTTGGAGAGTTGAGACAGTGTCAAATACATAAGGTGTTGGAGAGTTGAGACAGTGTCAAATACATAAGGTGTTGGAGAGTTGAGACAGTGTCAAATACATAAGGTGTTGGAGAGTTGAGACAGTGTCAAATACGTAAGGGGTTGGAGGGTTGAGACAGTGTCAAATACGTAAGGTGTTGGATATTTGAGACAGTGTCAAATACGTAAGGTGTTGGAGAGTTGATCAAATACGTAAGGTGTTGGAGAGTTGATCAAATAAGTAAGGTGTTTGAGAGTTGAGACAGTGTCAAATAAGTAAGGTGTTGGAGAGTTGAGAAAGTGTCAAATACGTAAGGTGTTGGAGAGTTGAGGCAGTGTCAAATACGTAAGGTGTTGGATAGTTGAGACAGTGTCAAATACGTAAGGGGTTGGAGGGTTGAGACAGTGTCAAATACGTAAGGTGTTGGATAGTTGAGACAGTGCCAAATACGTAAGGTGTTGGAGAGTTGAGACAGTGTCAAATACGTAAGGTGTTGGAGAGTTTAGATGTCTCATTAAGTAGGGTGTCAGATAGTTCAGATGTCGGATATAAAATGTCCATAGCTGGAATTTCTGATGACAAAGGTTTAAAGCATTGGAGAGCTGATATATGAGATGAAAAAGTTTTGGATATCTGATTTATTACATCAGTTAGGTAAGTGGTATAGTAGTTACATGTACTGGGTGAAGGTCAAGGTTGTGTTATAAAGGTCATACCTGTTACAGAGTTCAAGACCTTTAGAAAGGTCGAAGCTGTGCTTTACAGGTTAAGACGGTGTTGTCAAGGTCAAAGTCATGTCGTCAAGGTCAAAACTGTTATAAAGGTCAAGGCTGTATTATCAAAGTCAAGGCTGCCTTTTCAAATGTTAAACTGTTCTAAAAAGGTCAAGGATGTGTTTTGATGGTCAATGATGCCTTATAAAGGTCAAGACTGTTTTAAAAGTCCACGATATGTGATTAAGGTCAAGGAAGTGTATGTAATAAAGGTCATAATTATGTTGGCTTCCACATAGCCATTATAGATAAGGATAGCTGTCTGATGGACATTTTGTGTATTAGGGTCAGTTTGTAGTGACAACTTGATCAAGTTGAATCAGAGGCTTTGTTCTCCAGTTAGAAACCCTTTTAATAGGAGGCTTTGTAGTGTTTTGAAATAAGATAATGAAGGGATTTTGTTTTTTTGTTTAACTCCTACATAAAATGATTTACTTTGCTATGCTCTGTTAGAGTAAGTTAAACCAATAATTAGATATATTACATATAGTCAAAGTTATCATGAGACAGTTAGTGAAACTATTTACATCTACAGATTTACTCTTTACTCATTACCAAGTGTCCTCCTTTGATTGAATGTAAATCATGCAGCACAAAATAAACTAAAATAGTGTTTGTTTTAACTATTAGTCATGGGCGGGGGGGGGGGGGGGGGGGGGTGGTAAGAGTTCCCCACTTGAAGAGCGATGTGTTTACTCATTGTATATATGGCAACTGGTTGTTTGTGTGGGTCGGTGACTCAATGGTTTGTTATTTCATACTTAATTGGGAGGGGAAAGAAATTAGCTTTAAATTTAAACCTGTCAAATATTCACTTGAGTGTGGCTATTAGATAGAAAAAGTTTATACATTTCATATACTAAACTATAAGTAGAACTAAATTATCGGAGAAAACATAAATATCATCTTGAATGAATTGAAAACTGTATAGAGTGCTATATATAGGTGGAGGCATGAGTTTTGTTTTATGTGGGGGACGTCCCAGGTAATTGGACGGTATATACAGAAGATTGATGGAACTTCTAGAGTATAAATAGCTACGTAATCTACAGGAATAGCTTGTGGATAGGAGAAACAGTCTTTAAAAAAAAAAGATTATTTTATTTTGTTGAAGGGAAAAAAAGATTTGTAACTAATCCCATAGGGTGAATGAAATGTTGGTATGGTGTAACTTCTTTGAATGGACCCAGAAACCAGAGACTTTATAATCTGGAAACCTGTACAAACTAGACCTGTGTTATCAGGAAACTATTTAATAAACTAGACCTCTCTAATCTGGAAACCTGTATAAACTAGACCTGTGTTATCAGGAAACTATTGAATAAACTAATCTGAAAACCTGTATACAGAAGATTATGTGATCTAGGCATCTCTACAAACCAGACCCTCTATAATCTGGAAATGATTTAATCAAGACCTCCATTTGAATCCTAATGTAGACATTTTTATATCAATTTAACAGGTGTAATCCAAGCCTGGAGTAATCCAGACCTCCATTTAGCACCAGGAGTTGTGCATTTTTTTTAAAGGATGTCCAAATTTTTCAAAAAATTATGCTTCAGCATATTTGGCAGAAATAGGCTTTTGGATATGCATCAATTTTTAGATCAATTGATGTTTTCTAAAAAAAAAAAAAAAGGTCAGCTCAAAACATATTTCATATGAATCGTTTGAACTTTGAACGACTGTTCTATTATATGAACTTAGATACTGAAACTGAAGTCAATACATCATTGTTCCCTCCTGTCCTTACTGGTATTAACTTAAAGTATTATTATATACATGTTAGTACAAGTAGATGCATCAATAGTATGACTAAAATATAGACATTGACAGTGGTGGGTTTCCGTTGGCATCATTCCTGAAGTGTCTGTTACCCCTGTGGCGGGCCCCTCGGTAACTAGATACAGAAGATGATACAAACAGTAGGCTATTTTTGGCAGCAAAGACTTCCTGCTTGCCATAGAGATAGAACCAACTAGTCCAAGTCTTCATCACTACCCCATCTTAGTCCCCCATCTTTACCTCTGGATCTCCTCCCTGTCCCCATCTTTGCCCCCTCCCCCTTCCTCTCCCCCCTCCCCTCCCTACCTCCTCCTTACCACCCTCATTCCCTGATCTATTTATACCCCCTCCCAGTCATTCATTCTCTGATTCATAAAACAGTGCTATAGTTTACAAGAATTCCAGAGATCCAGATTTGTTTTGCTGACATAAGATATAACGGAGAAGCCTGGAGGTTTTGTGCCAGAAACATCTAAATTGAACCAATTTATATTCCTGGGGATTCATCAGGCCGGTGCCTTACATATCCTCGGATTCCATATTGGATTTTTCCTGTTACTTTTAGACTGTTCTAAGTGCATCTGTAGGGAAAGCAGGTGTTCAACTAAAAACATTTGGTGTCCATAGGATTGTAGCCAAGATGCACATTTCTTATACTGCCCCTTGTTACACGGTCATTAAGAGACCATTTTACCATTTCATTCATTAAACGTTTTCATTATTGAAAACATTATCGTCAAGTTTTATGTATCTGTCAAAAAGGGGAATAATTCAAGCCCCCATTCTTTTTTCAGTGATCAAGGTCAAGGTCATCAACAGTTTTAATGTTCCCATTGGATTGGTTTTATAGTAAACTGAACCTGTGTTTAAGAGTCCACCTGTACATGTGTTTCAGTCATGAGTTGGCTCTTAATCAGAGCAATTATTAACTCATTCACCCCTGAAGACACATTTGAACTCATCCAATTCAAAGGTTAGAAAAGTTCATTATGAAATTTCAGGGGTGAATGAGTTAAAAGACAAGTGATCTGTCGAATTAAGGCTGATGAGCACTTGGTCATGTAAAGTAGGTGGACTGCTTTTAATAAAAACAATTCAAGAAATTTGGGTCTATATGAATTGTGGTTACTAATTTATACAAGTATTAAATGGTAATAGGGAATAATTACCACCACTCTAATGTCACTGTCGCCCCCACCCCTACCTCTGCCCCTTACCCCAACCCAAACCCCCACCCTACCCCCGCCCCCAAACCCAGCTAACCGCTACTGTGAGCATGATTCCTGATGCAGGTGTTATTTACCTAGTATGGTATGATAGGTCAGGACCTTACATTCCAAATGAAATGCAAAATATCCTTATCTTTGTTCCTTCAACTACGCTTCTTTATCCAATCGTTCATCGCAAAAAGATTTCCTGTCGAAATGTTCAAATCTCATTTCTCCTCGCTATTCCTGATAAAATTGAACAGTGAAACTTTTACGGAGATAAGATTAGGTAATTAAATTAGTAGGAAAGATAAGCATTCTTTAAAAGCCGGAAATATCGTGACGTAAATGATATGCAGGATGGCATTTACTGGTGAGGTGGATGATTCAGCTGACAGGTCTTGGTGAATGGATCTCCTATCCTAGCCGATGCAAGCTTTCATATGATACAGATGTTGGTGTTCAAGCATGCATGAGATACAGGTGCAGGTTATCGTAGATCCAGACCTGTTTTATTTACATCTCTACATCCGTCCATTTTCAGTGATTCTAGAGCACATGGACTGGCATTTTTACTTAAAAAATAAAAACATTTAGGACAAAGGTGTATTTTACACATTAAATTTACTCCTATGATAGGGAAGATGGTAACTTCACTTCCTAGGCACTCTCAATCTCTATCCTTAAAATAGAAAAGTTTGTATAAATTTTGTTTTGACCATTTTCATAATTTTGTATGCTTGGCCAATTGAAAAACATTTAGTCTATTCACATACTAACAATGCCATTTCCCATATTACCATCGCCATTTCCCATATTACCATCGTCGTTTCACATACTACCATCGTCATTTCCCTTACTGCTATCGTCATTTCCCATATTACCATTGTCATTTCCCATACTACCATCGTCATTTCCCATACTACCATCATCATGTTCTGGCTACCATTACATACCTTCCCATCAAGTATCATATAGCAGAAAGTGTGCTGTGTGATGAACCTTTGACAACAAGGTCGTACATTTGTGCCTTTTGTCCGCTGAAAACTGTAGTTTAGTTACTCAACAAGACACATCGCCCAGATTACTATAGTCTACCTAGCTGTTTCAAATAGCAGCAGGTTGTTGGAAATCAATTCTTCACACTTGAAATTCCAGGAGAGAGAAAAAGACTCTGAAGTTATTTTATTGTACAGAAATCAGATGGAAGTCTGCAGACTCTTAAACCTCAGGGCTGAGAAAAAAAGTTATGAAATTTATTTAAGCATGTAGTCTATTCGAAAAAAAGGAAGTTTAAATAAAGGTATTCAATTTATTTGTTTATGTGACCTAATTCTAATGACCTTGTGGTGACCTTGTCCATTTCAGTAACGTTACGGACCAAATGCAGAAGGTGTGTATTTCCATTTCGCCAGGAATCCCGCTGCGCGGGGACATTATGATCAAGTGTTACCACAAAAAGGCTAAGACAGGACAGAGGGAGGTGGTGTGGGCGTGTCAGTTCCACACCTGTGCCATCTCTGGGTACACTCTTACTTTCGCCAAAAAAGATCTCGACGATGCTAGAACAGGTAGGATCATCACATCGACCCGAAAGGACAGATAACTCACTAAGTTATATCAACCAGGCCTATTTCATCATGTACTTTCTTTCATAAGGCTTTAACGACACCCCAAAGGACAGATAACTCACTTAGTTAATCAATCCAAGCCTTTTTAATCATATACTGTCATAAGGCTTTAACGACAGCCCAAAGGGCAGGTAACTCACTTAGCTATATCAATCCAGGCCTTTTTAATCATATACTATCATAAGGCTTTAACGACAGCCCAAAGGGCAGGTAACTCACTTAGTTATATCAATCCAGGCCTTTTTAATCATATACCATCATAAGGCTTTAACGACAGCCCAAAGGGCAGATAACTCACTTAGTTATATCAATCCAGGCCTTTTTAATCATATACTATCATAAGGCTTTAACGACAGCCCAAAGGGCAGATAACTCACTTAGTTAATCAATCCAAGCCTTTTTAATCATATACTATCATAAGGCTTTAACGACGCTCATTGAGTGATTAAGTTGCATGGTTCACTGAAATCAACAAATTAAAAAGTGATTATTTCAATATGAATAAAATGAAAAACATAGTTACACAAATATCTCCAGGTTTCGACTGCTGAAAACATCAGGAAAACACATCATCTGTTAGTGTTATGTTTCATTTTACCCATTCACCCAAAGAAAGAGTAAGTCCAATTTAAAAAATTAGGGGCGAATGAGTTAAAATCATGTTTTCCTCTGAAAATGAAAATTGATATTAAGCAGAATTCACTGGATTTAAAACGTGAATCTTGTTGAATGTTTGAGTTCAATATCATATAAAAGTTTACCTGGGTTTTGTTTTTGTTTTAGACCCTCGGTTTCCAGACGGAGGAAAGGTGGAATTTGTGTTTGGTAACAGCCAGGACAGTAACGTCAGAGGTAGGTATCCATGGTAACCATGTTTGACAACGTTAGATAGTACTGTAGCAGCAAACTCCGATAGAACACTGGTTTGGAGGGAAAATTGTCACAATAAAATACAGTCTTAGTATAAATAAAGTAAAGGTAGAGCTTATGAGCATTGCTCTGTACTACAGTATTTCTGTATAACAATATTTAACTTGTGGTAGCTCCAGGTTTCTGTATTCTTGAAACCAGGCAAAGAATGAATTCCTTATTGCCGTAATATCAACAGGTTTCTTAGAAATCCAACTTTTGGGAACAATCATATAATGACTTCAATCGGGATTGTTTCATGATCCTCTTGATGGGGGGGGGGGTTACAAAAGTTAGCTTTTCCTCAAACTTAAAATAGAAGTGTGTGTTTGTTTATACAAATAGTGAACTAATTGATGGCTCCTACAGAACTGAAGCAATGGGTCAGGTTTATTCTGAACTTGAACAAGAGGCAGACTTAATACGAACTTAGCAAGGGGCAGGATGAGACATGCTTACCATGAACTTGAGCAAGGGGCAGGCTTAACATAGAAATGTCATGTACTATTATATTTAGAGGGAAAAGCATATATAGCAATGAATAATAATTGATTTCCTCGAAATCAGTGACTTTGTAATAAAGGCGGTTAGCGGTGAATGAATCAGTAAAGGATTGGGGAAGCAACGTAGGTTAAACTGAACATTTCATTGAACTGATGTGTACTTCATTCAAACTTTGATACAATCGTTTGTAGACGTGTCTGAAGGTAAGATGGTAAAAGTGAACTAACACACACTGTATATATATATATAGTTCTAACACCTTGGTGAGAAGTTAAGCTTTATCTAGTACAACTGCTACACTTTCTGTGTGTTAAAACACTTAGGCCAAAAAAACAAAATCTGTGTTTCTACTTTCTCTATCCGAGATTTTAGTGCCTTTCTTATTCCTTTTAATCAAATTTTTAAACAAACACTGTTAAATTCTAAAAAAAAAGAGTCTGAATTCAGTTGATAGCTGAATGTCTGAACCAGACTGGATTTTTTTTTTTTTTTAATTTGAAATTATTTTGCAAAATAAAAAGTTTTCTTACCTACCTTCCCAAGAGCTGAAAATAGATACACAGTATCTTTGGTATTTTTTGGCCTTACTATTTCTAAATCACTATTTTCATGTTATTTTATAAACTGTAAATAGTATGTAAGTCATGCTGAATGTATATTCATTGAAAATATCTCAAGCCTACTGCGATTTAACTTGGAAAATGCTTCATTTTATGATCATAGGACATGGTGATTTTGTCGAAACGTCTTCACGCTGATTTTAGAAGGTTTTTAGTAGTCACATGACATCAACAACAAAAAGGAAATTAACTTATATGTCAGAAATGCCTTTAGCACTGGTATTTGATTTAAGAAAATCATTCATTTGTTTGGAATTTAAAGGCATGCTTCCAAAATTCAGTCAAAATTTCTAAACTTTGCATAATTATTTACAATCTTCATATGAACTGTTGTGAGGACATGGATTTAATTTTTGAAAATAAAATCAGATTGAATTTAAATTTTGAGATCATTCAGCGGTATATTCTTTTGAATAATTGTGTGAGCTTTTTTCACTCAATAGGTCTGTCAAACACACTCAAGTCTCATATTCTCATATTATTCTTGTGATATTGTAGTGAATTATTTTACAATTTATCGCTTCATTCTGCTTTTTACGAATTGATTTAATATCCTTGCAGTGACTAAACTCTCCATTTCACACTCTAATGTCAAAATATTTATTCAAAATATGTCACAATTTTGTCTATCGGCTTTTAACCTTTACAAAATGTCAGTATGGGTTTTCGTTACGTAAAATTGAACTTGTTTTGGTGACCTTTTCTAGAACGCGTTATTTGTAACCATAATACTTGGGACTACTATTATGTGAAGTGTTGTAATTCGGGCGTACGAGGATATTAAACAGAGACTAACTGTCTAGGCGTGGATCATACCGTTGTTTAGTGTGTGTCGTCGTAAGATAAACACGAGGTCAAGCGTTGGTGCAACTTTTCAAGATCTGTACAAGTACCAGGGGATCTGATGAAGTGCTCCCTAAACACTTATCTGTATTACCACAGATTACAATATATTTCTGTTAGGATGAGTTTTATTTCAGTTGTAATCAATCAATTTTTTGGACATTTTTTGACTCTTTGAGGTATGTGTTTCTTCTGATTCTTTCCATGCTTATGAAAGATCCAGGTAAAATTTCTAAATGTAATGTGTCGCCTTTTCATTTCTCAAAGCTTCTCTGAGTGTTTAAATATGCAAAAAATATTGTCATCGTTTTTCTATCTTTCTGATTTTTCTTATTTCAAATTCAGTTGATTTTCAATTTGGTTTAAAAGTCAGACAACTCTAAATTGTTTTCCACATTTTTCTCTCACTGTACATTATGTTTGTGCGTTTCACTGTGTCTTAAAAACACTGTTTTTTATGTTTTACCTATTTTTTATTTGAGTCCGTTAATCAATGGACTTGTATAATATTTCCTGAATGCATGTCGGTATGACATAAACTCCCTGAAAGGCTATTGGACGACCATTGTAATTATTATATCTGTATACGGTAATGCATACCTATTAGACAACTATCTGGCTAGAGACCCCTCTCCCATCTCTAGCCAGATAGTTGTCTAATAGGTATGCATTACCATATACGGGCATGTGAGCTCAGTTGTTAGTTAAGATAATAAGGAGAAGGGCTTATGAGCTTTTCTGTCAGTTAAAACTAAAGGGTGCAATTAAAAGAAATGGCACGTGTGAGCTCTTCCATTAGTTATGATGTAAGGGGAATAGCTATAGAGAGGGGTCATGTGAGCTCTTCTGTTAGTTAAGATGTAAGGGGGATAGCTATAGAGAGGGGTCATGTGAGCTCTTCCGTTAGTTAAGATGTAGGGGGATAGCTATAGAGAGGGGTCATGTGAGCTCTTCCGTTAGTTAAGATGTAGGGGGATAGCTATAGAGAGGGGTCATGTGAGCTCTTCCGTTAGTTAAGATGTAGGGGGATAGCTATAGAGAGGGGTCATGTGAGCTCTTCCGTTAGTTAAGATGTAGGGGGATAGCTATAGAGAGGGGTCATGTGAGCTCTTCCGTTAGTTAAGATGTAGGGGGATAGCTATAGAGAGGGGTCATGTGAGCTCTTCCGTTAGTTAAGATGTAGGGGGATAGCTATAGAGAGGGGTCATGTGAGCTCTTCTGTTAGTTAAGATGTAGGGGGATAGCTATAGAGAGGGGTCATGTGAGCTCTTCTGTTAGTTATGATGTAAGGGCGAGAGCAACAGAGAAGGAGCTTGTGAGCTTTTCCATTACAAGGAAAGAGTCCATGAGAAAGAGAGCTTGTGAGCTTTTCGTTTAGTTAAGATACCAAGGAAACAATCAGATAGAGAGAGCTTGTGAGCTTTTCTTTAAGTTAAGATAGCAAGGAAAGAATCAAAGAGAGGCAGCTTGTAAGCTTTCTTTGAGTTAAGATACCAAGGAAAGAGTCAGAGAGAGGAAGCTTGTAAGCTTTTCTGTGAGTTAAGATACCAAGGAAAGAATCAGAGAGAAGGAGCTTGTGACCTAGCTGCACTGTTAGTTAGGATAACAAGCAGAGTTGGGGGGGAAGGGGCATAATTGAACCCTCATATTAATTAAGAAAACATGGGAAAGGTCTACAGATATGATTTTATTTATGAATTTTGTATACTTTTAAAATGGGAACATTTTAAAAAGATGGTTAAAGAAGATTGCACGAGGCGTCAGGTATAATATTTTAATGGCAGCAACAGTCTGTTTCCCACCAGGCGGAGCTGTAGGACCTGATCTGTTAGATAGAAGTGGCGTGTCAGAAACATGCATTTACACTCTGGGTGGGCGTCCTTCCAACACAGTGTAAATTTGTGTTTAGTTATTTTGATTTCGAAACGCAATTTTATGATTTTCAAAGAAACGGTTACCATGGTAGCTTAAAATTACAATAATATTTGTGCGAGACAAAAGGTAATGGGATATTAAAAATGCATGAGGTATTTAGGTGACTGCAGGGTGTATTTTTGTGGAGCGTTTTAGTTTGTGGTAAAAAGGATGACTGATTTGTCACTCACAGATTTACTGTTTCCATTAAATAAATACTGCGGAAACACGCTGGTTACCTGCACGACAAGTTTGTAAAAAATATATAGATATCTGTACATGTATATCTTTATATTCAGAAATTATCTCATTTTGGACAGACTTGTTAAGATAATGCCTCTTTTAAAAGCAGACCTAGAACTGTACGGCACCAGATAGATAGACTGGCACCTCGAACCATGAGGAGCCTAATGTTCTGTCTGATTGCTTGTTGTAACGTCTAATTCAAGTTTGATAAGTTTTTCCCCTCATTAGTTGAACTTTAAACAAAAGGGTTTATAGACTTGAGAATTTTAATGCTCACTAGCTGGAGTTAATTCTAGAAGAAATGTGTTTCTTGAGGTCAACCTGATAGCAAATGTGTCAAACTTTTAGTAGATAAATGTTTAAGGGGCTTCAATTTTACTGGGTCAAATTAGTTTGGGCCTTGGATCAAAATTGTGGGGGTTCATTTTTGGCAACCCAGTTACTAAGGCAACCATCCCAACTGCCTCTACTGAAGAGCAACATATTTGCTGAGTTACCATTTCACTCAAGCCACAAATTTATTGAAAAGAAACCCTTTATGAAATACAATTGCTACACAGTAATTCAACACACATTGAAATCGAAATATTTATTTGAAAGAATTCAAAATAATTTTGAATCCGAGAAACTTTCTTCAGTTTCATAAATTGATAAAGAAAACTATATCTTGATACATTGATATTTGAGATGGACAGCTGGTTACTATGACCTGTTCAATAATGAAAAGTTCAAAAGGGGCATTTGTGAAATAACCCTGTCTTGTTTTTTTGAACCAATCAAAGCCGCTGCCACATTTATATACCTTTTAATCGTTTCAGTGACGGACTTTAAGTCTGACGTCACAGTACCAGTGGACGATGGCTCTGACGCTCTGGTGAGATGGGATTCGTATGAAAATTTTTCACATGTCAAAAATGCTGATGGTACAGTTAATGGTAAGTCGCTATGTTGGTAATCAATTTTTAGAAATTTCTTTCAGGCAATGGTCGTGGGATTTGCTGTCAGCTTTGTCGTAAATGTTCTGTGTTGTAAAGTGTTGTACAAACTTTGGTAAGAAGCATGCAGGCTACGTACTTCTTCAGATTATTTGTGTGAAAGCTTTCTGTATTTGTGGGCCTCTTTGTCGTTGACATCATCGATAGAACAGATTGTTACAAATGTGCAAATCAGGTTCAATTCTGACTAAGACGAAAAATGAAACGTCCACTTTTTTCACGACGGTTCATATATTTGTATGTAGTTTTTACCAAGTTTGTTGTCTTTGAAAGTGTTCTTTCATTCATTGAATCGTACAAACTAGAATGTACTTCTGTGGTTTAAAACAAGGATGGCCTAATCATTGAGTCTGGACTTGAATTTGACAGCGAAGTACAGTAGAAATCTCTTTTACAAGGATGACCTAATCATTGAGCATGGGATTATAAACAGTCAACTACGGTAATGAAAGAAAAGCGTAAAAAATAAAGACATAGGTTTGAGTTTGATGAGTCGTGTCATTGGTTAGTTTGTTGGTGTGTAGGAGATGGCTTATCTACGTAATTAGCGTGTAGGAGTTATTTGTCTCACTAAACGCTCATTAACTGTCGGAACTAATTATCACAACTCCGGTGAAGATGGGAATGACATGGTTGTTTACTACGATTAAATCACACAGTATAATCAAACCCGCTGTCTCTAGATTTCCTGTACTCATTAGGATATCAACAATCACAGTTAAATATTTTAGAAAAATGTGTTTTATAAAAACTTTACTTGTGTAATGCCCACTTAGTCGACTACTGTTTCATTATCGTAGTTTCCCTATTGTTTCATTACCGTAGTTTCCTTATAGTTTCATTACCGTAGTTTCCCTTTAGTTTCATTACCGTAGTTTCCCTATTGTTTCATTACCGTAGTTTCCCTGCAGGAATGGAATTCCTCCTCTTGTTTACAATTTGTCTTTGCATGTTTTAAAGTTTTTGATTTGTTATGAATCATCTAAAAAGACTTTTTTTTCAAAAAGGAGGGTTGGTGGGGAGTTTGTTATTTCATTTTGTATTTCAACTTCCTCTTTATTTAACTCATTCACCCCTGAAATTTCATAATGAACTTAATTCCAACCTTTGAATTAGAAGAGTTCAAATGTGTCTTTAGGGGTAAGTGAGTTAATCCCCAATATCATCTTGACATATGATAACACCAGGGCCCATATTCACGAAACCATTTTCATGAATACGGGCCCAGATGTCCTAACCCTTAGCAATTTCAGAGATATCAAGTGCTGATTTTACTGCCTACAAACTGATCCATGGATTCGAGTAGAAAGATTTTAATGATCAAGTTATTAATTGAAAAATTTAGGCAAGAAAAGGAACTTTTCACCAAATTAACAAAGTTGGAATATCATAAAATGCAACCTCTAATTTGATTGGTGCGTTTTATGTTACAGTAAATTCTATTGGTTCTATAGAAATTTCATTGAGGGGTATATATAGACGTTGATCAGTAAAATCAGAATGAACATTTCAGTTTAGTAGTAGATTTATTTGTTTTAAAACTAGATAACTTTACATATCCCGAATCAAAAATGAAAACGGCTCAGAATTTTCAAGCCATGAAATGAAAATGAAAACAGCACTCAGAAATGTATAACATGTAAATAGGTATAAACAGAATAAGTGTTAGATAGATTACGAGTGTGGGTGGTGTGTGTAGGGGTAAGTAAGTACAAGTGTTTGTTATCAGTGCAGAAGATGTGCACTGGTGCATCACGTAGGGGAGGGGGGGTAAGGGGAGGGGGGTACAGGAGCAAGGGGCACACCTGGTACGGCTCAGGCTTCGGGAACGGTCGATTTACACAATTAAAAAATTAAGAACAAGGCACAACTTTTCAATTCACACCTCCAAATTAAGGAGAGAAATAGACACTCCTGTGTCAAGTATTGATTGGGAGACACGTTTGTTGCGTAAGTCACCGGCAGACATATAGATATAAACACACATCACGTAGTTATAATCCACATTGGCCATCTATTTCTCTCAGTCTATCTCGTGCTTTATGTGATTCACACCATTTTTTCTGTTTCTGTTTTTGGTGTCTCGTCTATTCTGGGAGAAGCTGAATACTTGTGGTAAAAATGGGAGCGTGTCAGAGTATTATGCATCGACTGTAGGGAGGGGATGAACAGTTGGGGTAAATTTAGAAGCGTGTCTGCAGCCATGCATCGTTTGATATAGAAGTAGCATTCGTCTAGATCTGCTTAGCGGGATGCTTAAACCTGAATGAAACGGGGCATTTCAAAGTCCAGAATCTTTATTTTTATTTTTGGAAACTTTATATTTGAATTTAATTAACAAAATACTTGAGGGTTTTTTTGTGGGAGAAACAATTATTATTTTTCGACAAAAATATTCTCATCAAAAACCTGTTATACAAGGTTTGCTTTTGATAAATTTGTCGGTTCAGAAGATTTTCTTTATCGGAAGATTTATGTTTGATATATCGGTATAGAGTCAGCCCTAAACATGTGTTACATAAGTATAACCATTGGTTGGTTCCATGTGTTTAAGCCATTCTGTCCATAAAACATAAGATTATGCCACTGTTTGGAACGCTGTTGCGTGTGTTTATGGAATCAGATGTTTCCTGTCCAGAAACTTGATCCAATAGCCGCAGTCATATCTGAAGTTTTATTATATTCATACAGACAAGTTTTATCATCTTAAAAAAAATCATCAGAACCTTGGTTTTACCAGCTGAAATTATCTGCAAAACATTACTGACAAATTCTGAAAGACACACAAGGAAAATACCTTTTATTATTTCCTTTGTAAAGGTCTGATGATGTGATTTTAACGCTGAGCATTGATTTATTGCAACTGTTTGTACGATCGGAAAAATAAACACCTATTGCCTTTATATACACCTGAAAACTGAATAAGTAAATTTAATGACTGTGGTTGTTTATGATGGACGAGTACGTAAACAGTAAAAATTACCCGCTAACCAATATGTGGTTTCGGATGCTGACTTACAAGGCTATCTAAGACCACTTACGTAGCATGAAGAAGACGCCGATTTAACGTGGTTCACAACTCTGATAACGCTCACCTACAAATACAGCGCCACTAAATAGCTGAAGTCTTTTTTGTAAATCGCTTTAAGAAGTTGTTTGCCCGATAAAAAAAGTGTGTAGAGTTTGTAGCAGTGATATTTTTATCAGTCCTGTAACTCCCCGGTAGCTATTTCCTGCTCAGAGATAAGGGATGGAGGGACGTCTCTCTGTTAACAGGAAGCAATACAGAGGTCTAGAGAAGACAATTTTATATTTACATATGTGTACGTTGAATGTGTTACCTTCAAACAGTATGTTGCCTTTTAATTCTAGTTTCTTGATTTTCCTAATAGCATTTTTTAGACATGAAAATAAAAAATATCAAAAATTTGAAATTGTTTGTGTTCAGAAAGCAAAGTCTCTTTAAGTAAAGAAACTATTTTTAAATGAAATTCCATATTGTCATAGCTTCATTTAATTAGACTATTTATAGGAAGTTTGGGGGGGGGGAGGAGAGAGAGAGAGGAAAAATATTAATTTCTAGGGTTGGCAATCAATGTTTGTTTCTAATTTCTTGGAAATAGATCCTTGTCGTTTATTAAATATTATATTAATGTCTACATGTATGTAGGATTGACAGGCATCCATTGGTGCCCAGCTTTTGGTATGTATATGTTTATGTGTGTGGGGTGCGGAGTGGCCATGTTGTGTGGTTACCATGCAGACGGAAGTAAATTTGTTGATATTTAGAGTCAGTTAGCATATAAACATGGATAACTTGGAGATAGACTCTGGTTTATGTGATGTAAACACTGTCAGTTGGTGGAACAGTACAATCTTTCTTACAGTCACCTTGATAGTCAGGTTATGTCCTAGAGGTTTCAATCCTTGTTAGAATCTGTCTGAAAATACATATATTTCTGTCCTTGATCTCTATCCATTGTAGATTCTGTCTTGGGAAACCATAATTTCAGTTTCTATCAATGTCATATCTGTCCATAGATAAAACTCTGTTTTAAGAAACGACTTCATTTTCTGTTGAAGTCATTTCTGTTCATAGATAAGAATCTGTCTTTAGAAACGATAACCTTCATTTTCCATTAAAGTTGTATCTGTTCATAGTTAAGATTCTGTCTTTGGCAACCATGGCTTCATAACTTCAATTTCTATCAAAATGGCCTCTGGTCTGAGATTACCTGACTTCTGTCAAAGTGGTCCATGTTTGTGGATAGCAGAATCTGTTTTGAGAGGCCATGATGACGTCTATCAAATTGGTCTTTGTTAATTTCAAGAGTAAACTTGTGTTGAGGGACAGAATGTCTGCCAAAGTTGTTTGTGTCAGTAAGTAGAACCTGTCTGGAGATACACAACTTCTGTATAAAGGCCTCCTACTAGTGGCCTGTAGATTTTACCTCTCAAGATAGGTAGAAATGAGCCCGTTCTAGACATGTAGATAGGGAACCCTTTCTAGACAGGTAGAAATGTGCCCTTTCTAGACAGGTAGGAGAGTGCCCTTTCTAGACAGGTAGATAGTGAGCTCTTTCTAGACATATAGAAATGTGCCCTTTCTAGACAGGTAGAAATGAGCCCTTTCTAGATAGGTAGAAATGTGCCCTTTCTAGATAGGTAGAAATGTGCCCTTTCTAGACAGGTGGAAATGCACCCTAAAGTTACTAACAGGGAAGATAATTTCAAAAAGTTTTCTGTGATATCTTGTTAATCCAAGTCATGAAAATGTTTGCTGTGGAGGCTTAAGAGCATTTTCAATATTATGTAAGAAATGATACTGATGAGATACAAAATATGAACTGTTTTAACATGTTATTTGATAAATAGGATGTTAAGAAGGTGTTTGTGTATAGACAGAGACTGTTTGTGGATATTGAAGGCCTGTAGGGTGAGTCTATTACCTGTAAGACATACTGGCAGGAATGTCTGAATGTCAGAGATAGGGAAGGGGAGGAAGTGGAGGGGGAGCATCTGGGAGCTATGGCCTGGTACAGAGAAGACTGGTGCACAGTGGGGTATATAGATACACACTCATATTGCTCATCCTCACAGTGGTGGGGGGACAGGTACCACGGCAACACAACCACCGTACAGGACTTGATTACAGGAGAGTTCCTGGCAGTGTGTTGTATTCCTAGAGGAGATGTGGTAGTGCTTGTAGCCAGAATCCATAGTATACTTTCTGTTTAGCGTAAAATTATACTTATTAGTGTCTATCGTAGAAATTTCTTTCACAAAACCTTTGGATTGAACTGTGTTTTGTTTCACTGGAAAATTACTGGTTTATTGAAAAAAGGAAAAATAACATTTCGGGATTTAATCATTTGTGTGAAAACTTATCGTAAAGAGAAAAAAAGTTGAAATGTGATCAGTTTTATCCAAGCTGGAGCATATTTTTTTTTCGATCAGATTTTTTTTTAAAGTGTATCGGATTCTTTTTTCGTCTGGATGGTTATATTTTCGTGAGATTTTATGTGAGTGATTTTTCGTGTGTCTCCAAACTCTGAGTTGTCTTATCTAAGGATACGCAGACCTGACTTGGAGGCAAATTTCTTTCTCAAGTTCCTGTAATTTCTTATTGTATTCCAAGCAGGTGACTCATATCGTTTGGTGTATAAAGCAATTATGTGCCGAGATTCACCTCCTCAGATCAAACTCTAAAACATTGCTTCCCTGGCAAATTGTTGCCTATCTAGGAATTTACTGGAAGAATTAAGAAAAAGTTAGCAAAATGCCTGAAATAAGGAAATTTGCCACCAAAAAAATACCTAACGGTAAGTGAGTTATGATTTTCAGTTATTTTCTTTTATATAAAAAAAATCTTATCCTTCGAAATCAGCCATTGTATTTCATATGAAGCTTTGTCGACATTGACGCACCATTTCTGAACACAAGCGATCGAAAAGGTTAACTTTGAAGTTTTCAGATCCTGTGAATTATTTTTGTACCAATATCTAAAGATTTAAATTTCAAAGTTTGGAGGATGTGTAATAGTTTCTGTTGCCATTGGTTACCAGACAGTTTGCCTTCAGGTAGAGGCTGGATCTCTATGGCTGTTCTACCATCCCTGTATAAACATCACGACATATATGTAAACATCACAAGAATGTTTGAGGAACTCTCCGGTAATGAGAGATAACTTTAGTGTATAGGGATAACATCATTGGCCACAAAGGTTCACTTACATAACCTTTGACCTTATGAATGATGGAATTGCATGAATGAGTAATATTCTGATTCTCCTCGGGGCAGGTGTAACGCTGGAGTGTGGGGTTCCAAGAAAACTTCAGTGGTCTTGTCACTAGTTCTCTAACTAATCTAAACCCTAACTTCGTAAGAACTAATCTTTTGTTTTGAATATACAGGTTTCTGCAATATGCAGGTTCTATTTACAAAGATTTAGATCTGGTTTATTTTATACAGGTCACAAATTGGACATGGTTATTTTCACTCATTCACCCCTGAAGACGCATTTGAACTCTTCCAATTCAAAGGTTGAAATAGTTCATCATGAAACTTCAGGGGTGAATGAGTTAAATTGGTTCAAATCACATACTTTTATTTTTCCTTAAATCTATATCAAACAATCGTAAAACAAATTCTCTCATAAAATATTCAGATATGTTTAGTACATATTACCCATTTATAAGCTCAATGTGAAAAGGTCAAGGTCATCAACCTGAGGCCATAATAATCAAGAGCTCAAGGTTGTCAAGGCCAACATACTAGGTTATTTGTCAAACAGCATTATAATTAAGTGTCAGGGGTCAGAATGCTCCTAAGGTCATTGCCCTGGAAGGCAGTGACTTTGCGAGGGGTCAAGGTCGGTTGGTTCTGACTAGATATTTACAATCATGAAACACCAGTCTATAGTTGCCATGGAGACTGTTCTCACACAGGAAATGCTAGTTTTTCTCCAGTGTCTACTGGTGTTTGTTAATTTGGAGATCAAAGAGTACCACATTAGGTAGGATTAGGAAACAGGACGGTCAGAAGATAAGGATTCTTCACTTTAAGTGGAAGTGTCCCTTTCAGCATCAATATTAGCCCATTTCCCTCCCCAAGAAAAATACAAGCCTGTATGGGGGGAACATAGAGGTTAAATGATAAGGATTCTTCCATTCAAGTCAATGTACAGCGGTTACCCCCTCTCCAGTATCAGGGTACAGCATTAACCCTTCCCTAGTATCAGGGAACATGGAGGTCAAGTGATAGGAATTCTTCTTCAATTCATTGACTAACCCTTCCATCCCAAACCTCCACCCCCACACACAAGCCACCTCCTATCTCACAGATAGGATTAGGAAACAGCAAGGGTTTCAGGTGATAAGACATCTCAGAGTCTAGTGGGGAGGTAATAGATGTGAAATAGCCCTTTGGCCTTACCTAATCATCAAATTGATCTACTGATACAGATCTTGGTAATGGACAATGTCATGGAGACTTGAGGCTGGAGGGGTCAGGTGTCAAACCCATCAACAACAGGGGTAGTTAACTCACATCTTTAGAAGTTCTACTCACATGCAAGCATTTATGTTTTCTCATAAATCTATGGTTATTCCTGTCAAATAAAGGTATTACTGAATGGATCGTGATGAAGCATGGTACACATAATCTCCTTAGTCGGGATAAGTTACAACTGCTTAAAATTTAGCAATTTCTGAAAAACAAAATGGCTGCCAGGCCATCATGGATATTGTATGGATGTTTTATGTAAAGTTTGTTACCACTATTTTTTTAAAGGGATCGTGATTGAAGCTTGGTATCCCTGATCTGATTCGCCTTTAGTTGTGCATGCTCCTTTTTTAAATGTATCAGAAATTCTAGCATAGAACGAGTCTTTTGTGGTGTTACCTGCTTTGCATGAATATCATTGGTGTCTATGATTATGTGCTTGTTCAAGATGAGGACAGACAAATGAAGAGAAAAGAATCTACATACTACCAATTATACCATGATACTTCAATGGTGGATGTTGACATCCTTCCGGAATATTCTTCTTAATCCCCTTCTACAACACTGTCAATGACACTGAGTTTGAAGATGTAGTCTGTTCACCCCTATGTAGCTGTAGTAGACACTACCATGCATTGATCTGGATGAGTCCATTTTGGCCTACAGTGGTGAAAGGGTTAAAAAGGGATTGGACTTATCAGTGTATAAAAGAATGTAAAGTATAGAGCCATTTAATTTAAAGAAGTTCTTAGAAACTGAAGTGTCGCCTTGATTTGATAAGTGGTAGTAAGCGTAGATAACCACTCCTCCAACGTGAGCAAGTTTGATTGGAATTTCAACACATGCAAAGACTCTGTGGCCATAGTAACAGCATCAGCTGTTGGCTCTCATACCCCGGAATGTCTGGATCTCCTGTCCTTCATCACCTAAACACACCTAAACACTACCAGAGCTACAGATTTCTGGATTATGGTGAAAGAATATGGAAGGGTACATCTGTTAGTAAGCAAAATGGTGCCTCCATAGAAAACCACAGTAGAAACACAGGCAACTTAGTTGTAAGGAGATTGTGAGGTGCAAAATTATCTTATTTATCCTTCAATAAGCCCAGGGTTCATCAAATAATCTCTTACTCAAAGTAGGGGGGGGGGGGGGGGTGCTTATTTCAAAACAATGAATTAGTATTTGTTGGCATTTGTTTGTGTATAAAATAAAACTTTGATATTACATATTTCCAAATTGATGAATCTTATTGATGCAATAGAAATAGATGGGCTTATTACCAGGCATGGGCTTATTGCCGGATACCTATGGTTAACCTTTAACCTTTAATATATGGGATATTTAACTAGTGGCTGTTAGATAGTGTTAGGTATGTCCAATGTCCATGGAGTAGGAGGCTGATGAAGAACAATTATCTTTGTGTACATAGATTGTTGGGATGGCAAAAGTACATCCAGGCATCAAATTGTAGAATTGAGGTAGAAACAGTGTATAAATTTATCTCTGTTGGCAAGAAGGGTGTTTCATAATGATTTTGCTAACGAACTATAACTTAAGCACCTGTCACTATTCCAGTAATGGGCCCACTCCTCCCTTTTCCAATCCCAAACGTTTCTTGGCCGTTTCCTGGCCGATCAGGCTTGTCAGAGAGAGAAGACAGAACCAAGGAAACAGCATCAGACTTGCTGGTGCAGCTGTTGGCGTGGTTTTTTAAGAGCAGACTTGTCAGTTATCACGAAGATGATACACATTTTATCTCCCTTGGATATTTCTTTTATCGCTGTTTTATTTCTGACATGTTTTTTTTGTCACAGTTGGTTGAGATGTATTGTAAAATACTTAGGCAAACAGGCTGCCCATCATACACATTCCATTCCATATGTACATTAAGACAACCTTACGAAGATCTGACTCAAAACTTAACCCCTTGACCCCTTTTCAACTCAAATTTTTTCAGGTATATATCGTTTTACACATTGTAGTATAAATTATACCAACATTTAGAAAATTTCAAAGAAAAAAATCATTTAATGATAATGAAGTTTCAAAAGAAAATATAAAATAGAGTTTATTAAGAATTCTTGTCCCATTGTAGAAAAACACTAGAGAATTCCACTGTATTTGTCATGCATAGAGTAACCTCCCCTTAATTTTATTTTAGTTATAACTAGTGAAAATGGGCAAGGAAACTAGCACTGATCAGGTAGATCGATTGGTTAGAGCGACCAAAAGCTTTCCAATTCATAGATGCAGTCTTTGGTACTAGTACAGAGATACTTCATAGAAATGTCAAGGTCATATCAAACGCTAGAAGTCATGCTTTGGTATCCTGTAGAAAACCACATTATACATACATTCTGATATAACAACCAACACTTCCAGTGGATTCCAGCTTGTTTCTAAGATTAATTACGTGTAGCTTCGTGAATGTTTTTTATCTCCCATAACACAAATGTATGATTCTGCCCATATTGAAGCAATATGAGCCTGTGGACCGGGTGTGTGAGATGTCTATAATATAATCATTTTTCGGATTCCTGGGTGCTAAGTGGCACACTTCACAATGTCTGTTCCTTCAGCCATCTCAACATGGGGCCAATTACTGACTGGCTGATACAGCTCTGTATAGAATCTAGAGCCATGGGCAACAGGGGTCGCGCCAGAGTTTGATGGTCAGTGAACCCTGAAATTAAGATAGCTCATCTGTAAACATTCTCTGATCTTAGCATATACAGCTGACTATTACTGAGGTACTACTGCTGCGTGGGTGAAAGTTCGTCTCAGAGTTTAGATTCCTGTAGGTGTTTTGTCTTGTCTTGCTCATTCAAGTGTACTTATGGAGGGATACGAAAAATATTACCTTGAAATCTTTTGGCGATACCTAGGGTGACAAATGTAATGAGGGGAAAGATTTACCCACATGGCGCAGTAACGTCATCAAATACGGTACAATGTTTTTGTCATTGTAATTAAACAAATAACTTCCTCTCCGTCTTTTTCTTATCCAATTACATACTATTATGATTTCCACCTGGTAAAAGTGACCACCTGTCGACATATTATGATCAGTGACTTGTTTATAAACAAATGTGGTTCTGGGGGAGCTGCCAACATTCCAGTAAAGCATGTCATATCCCGGGTTTATGTAAGTGGTGTTGACGGTTACAGTAAGTATGTTATAAGCAGTTGGCTTCCTGACTGGTCCTTATAAAAATTCATAGACACGTGGATTATACTCATAAACACACATAATTTGGAGATTGTGTCATAGACACCATGACTTTTTATTGGTCATTACTCGATTCCTCCTGCAATTCTCTTACTCTTGAATGTCCATTATTTTTACTGGTGAAACATTTGTTATGCTTATAGTCTTATTGACATCATGATCTGTCTATAGCTGTACTGATTAAACATTGGTTATTGCACATTCATTATGACCTCATGGCATGTCAATAAGTGTATCGATGAAATAGTGGTTAATATTGGACACAATGCAAGCCCACTTTCCTCAAAAGACTTATAATGAACAAACCCAAATCAGGCTTTGGTTTTGTTTGGTTTAGTATTGTTTAAAGTCCTATCAACAGCTATGGTCATTTAAGGACGGCCTCCCCTGTGTGCAAGATGCATGCGTGTAGTGTATGCATGTGTGTTTTGGGAGGCTGCGATATGTTCGTGTCTGTCTCCTTGTGATAGCGCGGAAATGATGCCGACTTTATAGTGCTACCTCACTGAAACATACTGCCAAAGACAAAATTTACGGTTTATTTATAGATGATGATATATTTTGTAGGTTTTTTATGTCACTTAATGACATATTTATTTTAATTCTTTCGAAAAACATTTTTTTAATGTCAGACCTATAAAAGAAAAAGAAATGTACCTCTTTCTCTATTATGTTACAAAGCTTACAAAGGTGGAGTTGCTGAGGAATATTTTTTAGCTCTGCCATATATATATATAGCATGTAGCGTTATTAACCTTTTCCTTGTAGACTGTCGGGAACTGTATAGGATTATATCAGGTACCTCTACAGACACAATAGTCTATGAGACTATCCAATTCAGCTAGCACTCAAGTACAATGGTTACGTACAGCTAATTTCCCTTTGTAATGCTAATTAACTGGTTGTCATGTTACATAACCGTTTCCTGTTCTCAGCCGAGATATGAGGTCTCTGTGTAATGGTAGCCAGGATATATACGCATCTGGAAACAGTGTTAGATCAGGATTTTCTACTGTTGTTGACCACTTAGTCTACTAGGTCTTATGAAATGTATTAAAAGAACTGAAACATATATTTTGCATTTTGAATGGAGGTTAAACTTTAAAAAGTATCTGTGAAGAATAACATTATAATTTATCACAGTTGTCTGCCCATGTCATAACACTACTTCACAAAAGTTTAGTTAATTTCCCCTGAAACAATTTTACTATAATTATTTATGAAAATCCCCCCAAAGGAAAAAAGAAAGTACATTTATAATGTACAAGATTTTCTGGAAGTAGCATTATATGAATGCTTGTGTGAAAAGTATGACTTTTTAAAGTTCCCATGTGAAAGTTGGATTAGGGAATTGATGGATTTCCATGTTTTGGGCATTAAACTTTTGACCCTGAACATGACTACAAATCCTAGCCTCATTCAAGTCAGTACTGCAGGATATATTACCATTTACACCAGGATGTGGATGGGTTCAGCACCCACGTGTAACAAAATATATCTGAATATCAAAGGTCAAGGTCACTCCAACCTTTACTTGACAGTCCTAGACCTATAAATAGAACAGAGAATAAATAGATTCGGGAGGGTGTTGATATAGAGTGAGTTGTATATATGGGGGAGAGGATATTCTGTTCATGGCTATGTTAAGTATGGCAATAATTACTGGTTAGGGGATGGGGGTGATTACCGTGGCTTGGAGGAACAGCTGGTGTTGGTTAGTAGGAGGGAGGGGGTAATTAACTCAGGGGATCACCCTGTCTACCCTATAGACCAGTGTTTAAGGAGAGGGAGGGGGTAATTATCTAACCCTGTAGACCACACCACTGTCTGTAACCGTAATAGATCTTTATAGCCCTGTATACTTTACACTCCTCCTAAAACTATTAAATCAAAATTAATTACACCAGCCCTCGGCCTTATCATCAAATTGACTGTTCATCACATTCTTTTCTCATTATTTTCAATCCCTTAATGATTTTTTTTTCTCTTAATTTCATTCCCAAAATTGAATATAACATTAAACATACAACATGTAATTAGTCTAGAGGAAAAATGTAAATCTTTAATCAATTATTCAAAAAAAAGTGTGTTCTATATGACCTCTTTGACCTTTCTGATCCCATTGAGCACCGAATGACCTCTGTTTCAGTTCACTTTTCGGTCAAAATGACATTTTGCACAAAGTCGTATTGAGATCATTTTGGTTTATACATGAGTTAGCTATGATTAGTATGTTCTGAGCCCTGATTGTACGTACAGTCTTTGAGGTTTGTTTTGAAGAATTAGGAGCTGTGATCATGTACCCAAGAGCTTTATACATCCTCCCAGATCGGGAGAAGACCAACGGCAGACATTTTGAGTTATGTGTGGGTCCACTCTTGATGTGCTGCACAGATGTGTGGAATATCATCCGACTGAACCTGACAACTCCTGTCTCGTAATGAGATTTTGGAATATACACACTGTGCTGAGCCCAAAACGCTAACAGTTACAGTATATTGCTAGTTAGGTAGTTTGTCAGGCAAAAACCAATTTAGTACAAAATTAAGTACACTGTGAAAATTGTTTCTGGTCATTATATAACCTATAAAGTGATGTTATGTATGCGATTCTGATTGGAGAAATTTTGTATACCTAAAGTGTTTTAGTCTCTAACCCTGAAATGTAAGATCCATTCACCGTATCTATTCATCAATAAGTCCATGCCTGGTAATAAGCCCACCCATGTCTTGTACAGTTCAGTTGAGATGTGAACCAATGCTATGTCCTGCAATAGGCTCAGTTCCTGCCCTTGCTTTAGGGACCAAATTTTGGACCCTCAAGAACCTGTTGGGCTCTTCATTAACCCTTTCACCACTGTAGACCATAATGGACTAATCTATATCAATGTATGGTAGAGTCTACTCAAGTTACATAGGGGTGAAAGAGATAACGGTCTAGGATAGTGTGGCTTCAGGATAAGTCCTTGAGTCAGGAGCTTCAGAAACCTCATTTATGACAGAAATTATTATTTGTAGATATAAGCTATAACTCCTTGAAGATGATATTGGAATTGTCGTTATTATTTACTAACTAGTATTACTGGTCTACCAGGGCTTATTGTGATTGTTCTATACTGTAACTACTCAGAACAGGCCATATAGTCCTTATTTCTGTCTGTCAGAGGTGTGTGTTTTTGCTCAAGATCTTAGGTGAGCCTGAAAAAGCATTGCGAGACTGACCCTCAAATCTCCCACATTCTACTAGATAACGGGTCTGATTTCTGCTCCACATTCTTCAGAACTTTGTGGTTTACCAGAATAGTGATAACTGTATTTCAGGTACTGGACGTATCTCCCAGTGTGTCGGTCCACGGTGGAGTTACAGATTTTGCTCCTGTACAATTTAGTCAGATTCCCAACGCTGAGATAACATTGGAACAGTTTAACTACAAAATCTCAAACAAAATCCCATTTTATAGAAATTTTAGAAAACAAACCTCAACATATTACCGTTATCAGTAAAAATGGAAACAAGCTTGAGATTTTTTCTTTTATATGATTCATTAAACAAAAGAGGACATTTTGTCACAACCATTGGAAGAAAAATGCAAGGAAATCCCAATAAAGTTGACCTTCTACTGGTTAATTTGATGACATCTCATTGTTACTTATGACACCATAGTGGGAGTTACATATGTGTTACATATCGAAACAATATGTAATGGTGTTCTTTGACTGATCAGTAACCATAGTACCCCATTTTCCAAAAAAGGAGATTATGAACAGAATACCAGTCAATAGCTGTGTAGGACTGTCTATACAGACTGGATCAAATTTAGTGTATCGCATTAGGGATGCCTGGGGTGAGGATAATGATGGTTTTACCATTATTCAATAAAACTTAACTCATTCACCCCTGAAGACACATTTAAACTCTTCCAATGCAGAGGTTGGATAAGTTCATTATGAAATTTCAGGGGTGAATGAGTTAATTACTCTAGCGCCTCAAAACAAAAATTTCAAAAATAGATATTTTTTGGGTTATGAAAGTCTGTATATGCCTTTGAGTTTTTACGCAAAAGTTGGGCATTTTTTATGAGAAATTCTTGTGGCTTCTGTTTAAGTCTACGACCTTCAACCCTGTAACGAAGTTCTGTGAGGCTGTTGTGTACTGTAAGTTTTGGCAAAGTTTTTTGGACTGTTATGATAAAGGTAATTAAAGTTTGTATACATGTAAGACGTGTAGTTAAGTTTTATTTATATAATATCTGATATACATGCTGTTGCTATGGTAACAGTGGCGGGTTTCGGTGGCTGCCAGTGGTAGAGACACGGCCACATAAGGCCATCACTGCTTACTCATTCATGAGATATGAACTGTATCACCCACTACGCATATTTTTTTTATGCCATGGGGCACCCAAGGGACAACTATTTATCTTAGAGTCGGAAAATATATACAAATAAACCTGTGAAACTTTATAAATGGTAAAATATATTTACATACACTTTCATATCTTGATTTATTTCTTGGAAGCTGCTGCTTTCAAGGGTGGGGAGAATATAAATCATTTAAAAAGAATATATTTCTATGAAATTGTATAAATGTTCAGAAGATTCTTCAAAGCCTGGTTAGCTCAAAATTGTTAGCGGAAATTTTAAATTGTGATAAATCAGAAATATTTTGAATTTTCTGGCATTTCTTGTCCTCATTTAACTCATTCACCCCTGAAATTTCATAATAAACTATTCAAACCTTTGAATTGGAAGAGTTTAAATGTGTCTTCAGGGGTGAATGAGTTAAATACCTATGTTAAATCCCTGAATCAGTCACTTGGTTGATTTGGACTATTTTTCATTATATATTTCAAATTAAATATTTGGGTTATCTTGTCAGCATGCCAATCAGGATTTGAAAAACTGGCCCCTGAAATTTTTCTTTTAATCAAATGAGATATTCATAAAGGGGCCCCCTAAGGAAATACAACCATGAATTATATAATAAAGGGGCACCCAAAGGAGATTTTGGATATAACAGAATATTGAGTAAAATGTATAAAAGTGCAGTGTTATTTAAAAATAAACTTTATTCATTTTACAACAATTACGAAACAAGTTAGTTCAACTTATATTAATCACTTTTGTTGGCGAGGGTGTTAGTGGGCAGGGGGCTTAATTATGGAGGAAACCGGAGTACCTGGAAAATTTTACCCATGTGGTCAGGAAGGTGACCACATGTTTGATCGGGGAATCAAACCCCGGCCACCTTGGTAAAAGGGCAAGTGCTCCACCCGACCACCCCATATATTAAATGTGTTTTTTAACATATAAGATCATTTCAGATTTTCAGAACACCTCAAAAGGAGATCTTGGTTAACCAAAATGTATCATATCTAATCTATCACGATATTACGTAACTCGCAATCAACCGTCCTGCCAGATATCTATTCCAATGTCATAAAGGTGATGAATTTCTGGAAAGAAAATGTCAGATTTAAAAAATATCTGAATGATGGTGCAGTTATAAGATGTAAAGTTTATTAAATGTCTGATTCGGCTGCTGAAGCGTGGAGGTTGGGATGATGTAGGGACGTAGGTATGTGTACACGGATGTTGAATGTTGATTACAAAACAAATCTACTTCAGTCTGGTTTTCGTGAGTAATCTGCGGTTAGGACACATTCCTGTACACTTTTGTGTGTAGGTTTGTTTGTAAGTCGCTTTTGTATACAAGTATAGTTATAGTGTTATAATATATACACCAAGTTTTTAGCTTATTAGTATCATAACATGTTCAACAGTCCTGAAGGAACAAAACAGATTATTGGGAAGTTTCACTTACAAAATGTCCAAGACGAAGGATGGTTATGATTGGGACGCTGAAGTGGCGAGGATTATGTCAGGTTTGTGTGCGATTTTAAGTTTTTACCTAGATTCCATTTTAATATGTATATATTGTATTTTATGGGTGATACGTTCATTGTGTAATACAACATAATTAACATTAGCTGAAGACAAACTTTGTCATTGAGGGGGTATAGTTGACAGCATTTTAGAATCATCAGCGAAACAGTTTCTTTAAGTTGTAGATCTATCAAAAAAAGAGGAAACGGTTTTAAGGATCAACCCTCAGTACAGAAATTTGCTGTAACTCATTCACCCCAACATATCTAAACTGGACTTGCCCGGTCTTTGATTTGGTAAGGTTCAAATGTGACTTTAGGGGTGAATGGGTTAAGGTGTCAGTCATTATTAAGAAACTTCCTCCATACTTCAGAGCGCTGTCTAGAATTGTTCTTCAAGTTTTCAGAGACTTCAGTAAAGAAATGTTTCCATGCTCTCAGAGTCATTAGCAAATATATTTTCTACGTACTCTAAGAGTGATTAGTGAAAATAACCGTACTTCAATCTGTCCAAGCCGTTGGTGAGGAGGCTTTCTCCAAGCTGTCAGAGTTTCAATAAAGAACCGAGCTGTCAGTAAAGAAAAAAATCGTTAAAGTTATTGTTCCTCACCGTCAAGATGTGGTATAAGTTTGCATAGTGCTCTGTTAGAGGCAAAAGTTATGACACAGACAAGTCAAAGTCTTACACTATAGCTAACACCTGAGTTACAATCATAGTGCCAAATAAAGCTATGCATATGTTTAGGGTTACTGCTTGAAAAATAATGTCAGGTATGTCAAGAGACAGGGCAAAACTAAGGTGTAGATAGAAGAGAAATTAAAGGAAAGAGGTACAAAAGAGTTGTAATTTGACCATCAGACCAGTTTTAATATCACAAGTGTGCCCTGTGCTGAAGACATAGGAGAAAACTGTTGACTCTGGAGGGGGCCACCTTTAGTCTTCTTATATTTATGATACACATGCATTGGGGTACAGCAGACCTAATCTAAGTTTCTCAAAGGTCCCCTAAACATAAGACACAGAAAAAACGATAATTCTTGAGAAGATCCACAATTAGTCACTTCTTACACATACATTGGGGTACAGCACACCTAACCTAAGTTTCTCCAAGGTCCCCTTAACATAGGACATAGAAGAAACCCCAAATTCTGAATGGGAACCCCATATTAGTTGTCTCTAATGATCATGTAGTGGGATATAACAGGTCAATTTTTTTCACAGAGCAGAATGTGATTCTCTACATTTGATAGTTTTAGGGAGAGTTCATATGTGTGTGTACGTAGAGTATCTTAGAATTGATGCAGTTTGGAGAACATTGATTGTCAGCCTGTCTCATCATTTTTTTGGCTCGTTTTAAGTGGATTTTTAAAGACTAATAGAAAATTTTGTAAATCTATCCATTTGTTATCATATCTAAATTTAGCTATTTTGGGTCGTGGAAAGTTGGAAGTGATATATTAGTCTGGCTGTCGTTGTTCATTCTCTAATGTTAAAATACATCTGTTTGTTTTTTCTATATCTAAATTCAGCTAGTCACTTTTATAGGAAAAAGAATGGAAAAAGTGTTTAAACTTATCCATTTGTCTGCTTCAGGTGTGTCTATCTACAAAATTCTGTCATTCATTTCAAATAAAGTACATTATCTCTGAGCAACTACATTTACCAGACTGAACAAGATCTGTTTAAAGTGCAGAGTTAGTCGTTGGTTTCTCAACCGGAGTCTGTCAGATACATTCCGCTGTTTTGAAGAAAAAATCTGTGCTTTTCCCCCATTTGAAAATCATGTGAGATGTTCTGATAAATTGAAAATGTTATGGTATCTGATTTGAAATGGACTAAACGATGCCTTTCATCTGTTGGTGAGCTTTACTGCATACAAATGGGTATCTATCTCATCATAGCCTGGCTTCATTATTACCGTATTGTCCCAGGTGAATTACCCCGCTGTAGTTGAGTGTTTCAAATAACCGCCTGAGCTTTTATCATTTCTGTTGATGCTCTGTCATCTTATTTCTTGGGTTGAAATATGTTTATCTATACTTTCACAATAAACATGTGTTTAAAATGTTTTCCTTTGAACAGTATGGGAATATTAATTTTTGTGGAATTTGTTAAAGTGCCTTAATTTTGAAATTTATATTCACATCTAACATTTACACAAAAGATGGGACCATGGAGTTTTATTTTCGATAGTTCATGCTAGCACTTGATTTTATGAAACTTTAATACTGGACTATGCAAATTCTTGAGATATTCTACAAAGAAAAACTTACTCATCGGGTAAGACAACTTTGAAATCAACATGAATTATTTTGATATGAAATTGGATTTGTATCAAAAATGGTAAAACTTTGAATTTATGGTTCACCGTGTTTTAGAAAAAGGTTGGTGATGTTCATGTACAAATGAACTGTAATGCTCCTAAACTCCGACAGAATGGAGTTGACCTCTTTCCTGAAATTTACCTGTATCTTGAAGGGTACAATAAATGTGAACATTTTCTTTCTGTTGAAACTTCTGTAGTACCTACATTTAGGGTATGATGGCGTTACAAATCTTTGTCTACCTGAGACGAGTGGCGTGATGATTTTACTCTGTGTACTATTTTGTATGATATGAAGCATTGTGATAATTGGTGGTGGAGTCTTGTTGTGGTACGGATTGCATGTGATTTTTTAATCTTCTTGCATTGAAATGATTAGATTACATTTTGAACTTTGACCTAGGAAATTCATCTAAGAAAATCAGTTTCTACATCTGCATGTTTCTTCCAAAGTTTGTTGTTTGTGTATTTATTTACATGTTATTTTTTCATGTTCAAACTTTTCAACATTAAAACATCAACATTTCAAAGAAATACTTTCAATTGCTGTGTATTCCTGTAGAACTGCTTATTCAAGTATCTTTCTAACAAAAAATTAAAAATATTTCATTTTTGTGTAATTTTTTTGGTGTAAATATTTGAAATAGTTTTCCAATAATCTTTTCTTCTTTCAAACTACAAGACTGGCTTCCGTCACTATTTGATTCATGAAAAAAATATATATGAGAGTATGCGTAGAGAGCAGCTTGGAAATTCTTCCCAAAGTAACATATGGGCTGGAAATGATGATATACCAAAAAAAAATATAATATTTATTTTTTAATCTTTTGTTACATGTCTGAAAAATTCCTTTGTTTTTTTATCGTCTCTCTATTTTGGAACCTTTATTTGTCTTAAATATTCGTGAACCCTATTTATATACATGAGTACATTGGCCGAGGATTCTCAGTGTTAACAGCCGAGAGCTGTTAAGACCGAGTTGAAGGCATTGGTTCTTTGAAGTGTGATGTTTGACGTTTATTAGGTGCTGTGTATGTTTCATTGTTATCTAGTAGTGTTAACTCATTCACCCCTGAAATTTCATAATGGACTATTCCAACCTTTGAATTGGAAGAGTTCAAATGTGTCTTCAGGGTTGAATGAGTTAAAATTAGAGTAGTACCAGGCTCATCAGCTGAGCCTTCATCAGGTCTTACTGCATGGAGCTATGTGGTGGTAAGATTAAACATCAACATGTAATGGAGAAAGAAGTCGAATGTAGTACGGGAAATTAAAAAAATCATACACATTCTTTGAGTACCCTAGTGGTGAAAGACCAATAGACCCATTCATTGTAATTTTTTGTTCAAGATAACTATCTCAACATTTGTATATTGTTATGAAACAAAGGTTTCGGTACTTATAAAAATAATGAAGTTGTGACCTAGATTATACAGTAGATCCTGTATAAGACCTTTACAAGACCCAAGGTTACGACCTTGATACAGTTCAAGGTTACATCTTGCCACCATCTACCCACAGAATTGATTTTGTGTGTTTGATGACGATCCCAATAACAGTTTTATATCACCATAGTTGCATTGTGGTAAATGTTCCTTTATATGTTCTAGGTGTATTTTAATTTTATTGACTACATTATCTCCTGTAGTGTGAAAACATAGCCGAATATTTTGAAATCAAATTCTCAAGTTTTTAAACAAGCAAACAAAAAACTAAAACTGAACTGTTTCAAGAAATGTGTGTAAATTCTGCTTATTATGAAAAGTGAATTTCTGGAAAATGAAATCCAGAATGAGATCTTACTGCAAAATTATGTAGCTGTGGTTTTATACATTTCCAAAATAGATACAATATCATCAGTCAGATACGGAAGCACTTATCTTTTGAAAAGATTGTCAAATCACAAATAAAACAAATTTGTGAACATTTACCACAGCAGTTTGATGACATTTTTATTTTTCTGCATGACAGCTGCAATATATCCGACTAATTTTCAGATGTGAATGAAAACAGTGTGACGTCTTCATCAAGAGAGGGCGCCACCCGCTCCATCCGAGAACAGCACTCACAAGGCCCAGTAGATGGCAGTCTGTATGCTACCGTAACTAAACGCAAGCATGAACATGTCGAAACCACGAGCGGTTCACTTTTTCAAAATGGCACGACGTCACATGATCAACAAAATGGCTCCCATACCTCCAGCGTGGATTCGGGTATCTCTGCATCCTCTTCCGGTATACCAAGCCTTGCATGTTTGCTTCTGGTGTAGCCAGGTGTATGGTTTAGAAAGTAGCCAATCACAGAGTAGAATGTATTTTGTGCATCACTTAAAGATAAAAGATTTAATTGGTTATGGTAAAGCAAATTCACAGTTTACCCATGTGGGCAGATTCTGATTGGTCATTGGTTGCACATAGTTTTGGGGGCGGTGTTTATCGCATCAATATATGTAAATATAGTGGCACATCCTATTATTGCATTCTGATTTTGTGGGTTGGTGTGTTGCAGGGAGGGAGGTTGTGATATGTGGGATTTTGTGGTTGATCTGGTAACAGAATATTCGGTCAATGCACAAGGGTAAAAGTACAACTGACCTGGTAATATTGACCTTTTGACCTTCATGGTGACCTTCGCACACCACAACTGACATGTTTGATTTCAGAATACATTTGTGTACACCTGTTGGTGTGTGGGTTACAGTCACGAGAGTACATGTCCCCCACACGACTTGTCAGTTCTGACAATGCTAGCACACACTCGGAGAGGCGGGTTCAGAGAAGTACATCAGCATCATAAGTATAAAGCAATGTCACAAATGCTGTCAGGAAATGTTGGCAAGGCAACCACCTAGAGCTTTTGTTTTGTGATTCCGGTTGATGTTAGATATGTATGTAAACGGATAACCCTTCCTTTGGCCGCTGCAGTGCCAGGTAGAGTTAGGGAAGACGAGGGGGGTATAATTGTGATCGTCAATCTGTGCCAACTGATGTATTAGACGGTTTTGTCATTGGATAATAATGTAAAGTTTCTGGCACTTGGATCTGTACCCTCCGCCAAACCTACCAAAAGATGGGTGTGATGTTATGATTGTTTGATTTTGATGAAATCAGGTTTTTATGCTTACACAGTAAAAGATCATACATTTTTTGCGTAAGATGAATTTTCATTATGCTTTTTTTGTCATAATTGGTGTAAAATATCGAGCTTGTGTTTATGAAGGTCACCCGCTGTTTGGAAAAAATAGACCATGCAATTAACACCAGATATTGGCAGCAACCAGATAAACCTGTATCAAATAGATGTAGTGCATAACGGTGAATGATTTCAACTTAGACTATAGAGACATTGATTTCTAGGGAAACAAGGATAGGATAGTTAGGCTCCTTTCCTTCAGAACAATAGAGATAGCCCCCTGTACATTGATTAGGTTGCTTTACAAGTGTCGGCTGTTGGGTATTACCCTTTAGCTCAGCGTGAGAGCATTGGGCTGGAGAGCCAAGGGTCGCAGGTTCGAGCCCCAGCCCCAGCGACAGCACTATCTTTATCACTATTCCTTGTCCTTCAACAAACTGGTGCCGTTGACCCTCCCCGTTCAAGGTGGAAGAACCCTTGGTGGGAAGTCAAAGAACCTGGGTTAGTGTTTGAAAAAGGGGGGAATAGTGTTAAAGATGTGGATTGATTAGGTTGCCTTACAAGCATCAGCTGAAGGGAATTTCCCTTTAGCTCAGCGGTAGAGCATCGGGCTGGAGAGCCAAGGGTCGCTAGTTCGAGCCCAAGCAACAACACTATCTTTATCACTCTTCCACGCCCTACTACACAATCCTGAACTCAGCACTCGACCAATATAAAGTCCCATGGATCCTTATTTTAGTTTTTTGTACTAAAATATCCTTTATAGACTGTACTAACAGGTTGAGCTTGATTTAACCTGTTGAGGATTTGTCAGTGGGTCCAGTAGTCCACATCCCGATCCTCCTGTTGTAGGATATGTACAGGTTAGCACCCCTGTGTTGGCAAAGTAGTGGTAAAACAGTCACTGACCTGTACACACGGTTTCATGTGGAGAGTTGTGTTCACATTCCATACAGTTACTACAAGTAGACCTGCTGGCTCCAGGCAGGTTCCAGCTAAACAAATGGACAAGATTATACACCATGGCCGCAACACTGGGATAGGTTTCTCATACAAAGTGAAGAGCAGTCTTCCTACAGTACATCAAGTCCTTGGTAGGAACGCAGAGTCTAAGACTTACTATGTACCGATTCCCCAGGTGCCATCAAAGCTACAAAGATAGACTGCCTTTGATACAAGGAGCCCCTGGTAGGTATGCAAAAGAACTTACATAGGCTACCTATGGTCCATGTATAGCCGCTGGTAGAAACACAAAGACTATTATAGGCTACCTATGGTCTAGGTAGGCATACAGTCTAGATAAGGCTTTCTATGGTCCATGTAGACCCTGGTAGGTATGCAAAGACTTACATAGGCTACCTATGGTCTAGGTAGGGTAGCCATACAGTCTAGGTTAGGCTTCCTATGGTCCATGTAGACCCTGGTAGGTACACAAAGACTATTATAGGCTACCTATGGTCTAGGTAGGCATACAGTCTAGGTAAGGCTTTCTATGGTCCATGTAGACCCTGGTAGGTACGCAAAGACTTACATAGGCTACCTATGGTCTAGGTAGGCATACAGTCTAGGTAAGGCTTTCTATGGTCCATGTAGACCCTGGTAGGTACACAAAGACTACCATAGGCTACCTATGGTCTAGGTTAATATACAGTCTAGGTTTGGCCTCCTATGGTCCATGTAGACCCTGGTACATACACAAAGACTAGCATAGGCTACCTATGGTCTAGGTAGGGTAGGCATACAGTCTAGGTTAGGCTTCCTATGGTCCATGTAAACCCTGGTAGGTACGCAAAGACTAACATAGGCTACCTATGGTCTAGGTTAATATACAGTCTAGGTTTGGCCTCCTATGGTCCATGTAGACCCTGGTACATACACAAAGACTAGCATAGGCTACATTTGGTCCATATAGTCCCTGGTAGGTACTCAAAGACCAACATGTGCTACATTTGGTCCATATAGACCCTGGTAGGTCAGACAGACTAGCATAGGCTACATTTGGTCCATATAGTCCCTGGTAGGTACCCAAAGACCAACATAGGCTACATTTGGTCCATATAGACCCTGGTACATACACAAAGACAAACATAGGCTACATTTGGTCCATATAGTCCCTGGTAGGTATCCAAAGACCAACATAGGCTACATTTGGTCCATGTAGTCCCTGGTAGGTACCCAAAGACCAACATAGGCTACATTTTTGGTCCATATAGTCCCTGGTAGGTACCAGGTAGAAACACATAGTCTAGGATAGACGATTTTTTCTTGTTTTCCGCAAGTACGATCACAGAATCTATTTCTGTATTACTCGCATTAAAAAGTTGCAAATTAAGTTCTCGGTGAAAGACATAATCTTAATAGGTAAATGTCCACCAATTATGTCACTAGAAAATTTAATCTTCTGGAAGTGCTGTCAGAATTATGCTATTTTGTGAGGGAGCTGATGAGATCATGGTATAAAAATGAGGCAGTGTCAGATATACAGACATTTACTGGAAAACGCGCCGGTTGATCAGCGTAATCTGCAGCAGATTCAACTCTTCCATTCTCTAAGTTTTTTGAAAATATTTGAAAACGTTCCAAATTCAGAACAGAGAAAAGTGGTTTGTCTTAGCTTTTAAATAGTTATTAAGTTTCTCCTTCCTGTAGTTGGCAGGTGTGTGGAAAAGAATTTAAATATTCCACTTTTTCCCTCAATGCAGATTTTGAAGCAGTTAACACAAAAAAACAGACTTTAACATTCCTTTATTTCAGCTGCTGTTCAAAAAACGTCCATCTCAAGTGTCAAGTGAATTTCGTTGTTTACTTAATATTAATGGGTGTCTGGATAAGGGTTTCAGTTTCTTACTTTGTGAACCTTTATTCTTGGAAGGTTTTGTGTTAGTTTGTAGTGTTTTTGTAATGTTTTATGGCCCTTCAGCTGGACTAGATTTGCCATCAGCAGGTTGGTGGTGTCTCATGAATTATCCGATACAGATGCCCAAGACATTCTGTAAATTGCCATAATTAGTGTAATGTGTAATTAATATTTTTCTAGTGGATGACACCAATCCAAGATCGGCTTGTCTGTTGTCCATAGCAACCAATATTCACATTCCGCAGCTGTGATTAATGACCAATGAAAACCTACCAATGGGTCGTGTTTGGGGGTTGTGCTAATCTGTAATGGGGAATCGGGTATAAAAACTGGGATTCCTCCGCTGGCTATAGACAGTGACAGATGATTGGGGTTACCATGGCAATGAACCAAATATTTGTACCCCAATCAACAGCGTACCATTCCTGCTTAATTTCAAAATGAGAATTGGTCAGGAACGTTAACTCTGCTCCTCGTTAACTCTGCTCCTGTCAAAATCTGGTTGCTTCTCTTCAAGAGTAATTACATGGTGAATTTTACCAACCATAATGGTTCTATCTGAACTGTCATGTTTTAAAACTATCGAAGCCGCCTCCTGTTTTTTGCAATGCTGTTTCTTGTGTTTATGCTATTACAAAGCTACACTGGCATCATTCCCAGTGGCAGATCTGAGGTTTCCTGGAGAATGAATACCATCTCTTTAACTTAAACATTCTGGAGAGACATCTTTTTTCATGAAAAAATAAACAAAATGATGTTGAAAGGAAAAGGCAGGGGCCTTGTAATTAATCTATAACTATTTCTACTAGGGTGGTTCATTAAAGTAAAATTCCATTGTGGTGTCTCACTGAATGTAATATTTCCCCGAGTATAATAATTTAAAATGTCGTTAAACATCTAATGACAGTTATAGTGAAAAACATCTTATTTAAAAGGTGATAGTGAGAACTTGCTATTAAAATTTGGAATGAGTGCAAAGTTACATATTGAGGATGACTGAGCTGGAACTTACAATTAAGGGTGATAGTGAAATCAAATTTACTACTGAGGGTGATAGTGAAATCAAATTTACTACTCAGGATGATAGTGAAATCAAATTTCTTACTGAAGGTGATAGTGAAATCAAATTTGCTATTCAGGGTGATAGTGAAATCAAATTTACTACTCAGGGTGATAGTGAAATCAAATTTGCTACTGAGGGTGATAGTGAAATCAAATTTATTACTGAGGGTGATAGGGAAATAAAATTTACTTCTGAGGGTGATAGGGAAGTAAAATTTATTTCTGAGGGTGATAGTGAAGTGAAATTTACTTCTGAGGGTGATAGTGAAGTAGGTTTTTGCTTCTGAATTAGTAGGTGATAGATAAAAAGCAACAACAATAAAACACAGTTTTGTAGCTTAATTTCAAGCATAATGGACACTTTTTGTGAAAAGTGATTGGCTCTGAAAAAAGCCTTTGTTAGGATTTAAGACTGCATCAATAGTCAGTGATGTTGGGAAGGGAAGGGTTCAGGGATGAATAAGCCTAGGTTTTCTTTACTTTTAATGGAAAAAATCTTATAATGATTAAGCTTTTCTGTGATTGGCTACTATCAAATACTTTTTCTGTCAAATTTTGCAAAATAATTAAGTTTTGACCAATAACTTGACACAATGATGTTGTGATATGAGAATTCAGAAATGGAATTTAATTGGATACCATGAACAATAGACAAAATACATACACCTGGCTACAACATTATATATCCTTTGTGAGTACTTTCATTGGTCATCATAAGATTTTGTAGACAGAGTAGTGTTAGCAAGAGTTATCTCCCTTGTCATGTACAAATCTCAGTGCTTGTGATTTCCATTTAGACCATTTTGTTTTTAGAGAAAATGATGATGTACGTTGAATTGTTTGTTATCTTTCTCCCGCATGGCAATGTGTTCAATACGTTTGAAGTCAGTGTAATATTTCTTTTCTTGGTGTGACTCGGTGCCCCACACAATTCAGTAGAATATCATTAAGAGAAGAAAAAATATCCTTACAAACAGCTCTACAGAATGAAATAGATTAGTATCTTTCGGTACCAAAACCTAGGATTTTGAAAAATATCACTGTATTCATAATGGAACTATTTTGGCATGCTCATTTGGAATGATAAATTTTTATCTTGGTTACCATAGCAATTGATACAGTGGACTTATTTATTGGTGGAAAGTTTTTTTTATTAGAATCCAATATTTTCATCTTTATTTTTTCTTTATCTGCCATATCGGAAATTTTACTAATAGCAAAATTTTTGGATACGATGTTTGCATTTCTAGACCCTTTGCCCTTTTGTTACGTTCTTATTTTGATCATCGATGCATGGAGTTTTTTTTCTATTGATTAGGACCAATCTCATAATGATCATCACCATTAACCAATAACGTGATACGTAATTAAAAGCATACAGTACTAATCTGTGATAATCAAGAGTTAATTATATAATATATGATACGGTTTACATAATTAATATACGTATATATACATACTAGGTTGGCTTCAGCAGTTCTGGTAAACGCGCTACTTATACCGTCAAACGACAAGAATTATATCCTTTATATATTGTATATTGTGTACCAGGTTATTATACGGCAGTGCTTTCGAGTTTTGTTTATATATCAGTACTTTGAGCGATGTCCTAGGACTAGGGTGTCGAAATGTTGCGAGAGATTTGATATCCATGCTTTTCGGAGATTAACACTTGCTTGTTGGTCACACTGTCATGTGACTGGCTATCACATTCGGAATTAAATTTGTACACTTCAAACATAATGTCCGACGAACAGGAAACAGGTCAGTCATGTTATGTTGAATCCGTGTTTACAAGTGCCACACTTTTGTTTCATTATTACTGATTTAGATTTGTTAAAGAATAAGTATAAACAATTGATACAAGTTTATGAGGGGAGATATAAGCCAGCTTATCCCTCAGTACCATTTAAACTAGTCCAACTTAAAAGAGCTGGGACATTCTATTTTGTATTTAGGGAATGGTAAGTTGGTAATGATGATGATAACTTCTGTTGGATGAGTAGTGAATGTTGTCATGACAATGTATTTTTTCTGTTTCAGGTATCGCAGGTAACACCAGTTCAAATATGAACACAACAAGCACTAGCGTGAATATCACGCCTCAGTACACAAGTAATGTCAACAACAACGATTCGCTACACCAAAGTTTTTCCTCAACCTTGAACTCTTCCAAATCGAGTTACAATAACGGTGTGTCCAGTGGACAGAAGAAGACTGTTCCCCCATTGGACGAGCAGACGCAGTTAGACATGATTCTGAGTGACCTACTTAACGATTCAGTGTTTGTGTCAACTCCACAGAGTCCGCCAAAAAGTGGTGCTAATTCTGTTTCTAAGGACACGCGGACTTTCCGCACATACGACACACAAGCCACTCCGGATGGAAAAACCACATACCAGACGGCCGAGGTGACGTATAAAATCCCCGGGGGGTTTAAGGAGGAAAGAAACTATAGCATGACAAAAACTGAGGAGAAAAGTTATGTGCCTAAAAATGCATTTAGTTATACATCGGGGCCAACGTCCCCTGAACTTCAGCGTAAGGATGAAAGTCCTAAGACTCACTCACTGCCCTACAGAACAGACTATGACAACCGCTATTATACCAATAATGAATCGTCCTTCAATAGGACCATGGACAGCTCACGATCCATGTCGCCGAATGAACAGACCTCATCCTGGCTTCAGGAACAGCAACAGAAACTTCGCCAGCGAAAGGACAGCAAGGATGATAAAACAGTCCAGCAGGAACGCCAGTTGGTTGAGGAACTCAAGACGGCACAAAATAAGTACTTTATGAAGCGTGCCAATAACCAGGCTGAGGAACAGGCGACGATGGAAACATATCGTACTGCGTCTTCGCCACCACCCGTTGCCAACGGACCTGTTTCATCGTCTTACGTCGTGACTCAAAACCATGCATACTCAACGGATCGATCTGCCCATGAGCCAGTCCGGTCGTTCTCGCCTCCAGGCTTCACAGGTGACTCCTTCTATAACACCTCGTACACATCCACTAGCACCTCATCAACACAAAAACCACCCCCATCCCCGGGCCAGCAGCGGGCCCAACCACCTCTAACATCCCCAGTTATCCCCCCTGTTAGGTCAAGTAGCAAAGACTTTATGCAACGCTCCCGCAACACAAGCACTAGTTCATGGCAGGGGCGTATCGGACAAAGGGAGCCAGAACAGGAAGTAAAACCGCCCATTATACGAGCAATTAGTGTTACAACCCCTCCCCAATCTCCCCGCCCGTTCTCTCCCGTTCAGCAGCAGCAGACGTACCAAGTGTCCAAATCACGGACCTCGGTCGAACAGCAGCACCCACAACGGGACCAGAGTTTAGATATACAGATGACCTTGCCGGTGCATGCACCCACCAAAACCAAGGTCACAGAGGTGCAGGAGTTTACCCACCCCGAGGGTCAGAAGAAGTCGCATTACATCACAGAGGTTTACGTCCACAGGACAGCTGGAGCCGACGGGACAGGTATGAAGCGACCGGCACCCGTCCCTCTACCTATCGACAAGTCTCGCAGCCAATCACATCCCGCATCTACCTTTTCCTCTTTTACTTCCTGTTTGAGTGAAAAAAAATAATTGATTGAAATTATTTTCGCTTGCAGCTGTTGCTTATTACTTGAAAAAGATCATTTAAACAAAATTCAAGCCTTGTTTTTTCAGGCTTTTGGAGGAAATAGATAATTCATCATAATATGCTGGCATATTTTAATGCCATTTAATAACATACTGCATTTCTCTGCTGTCAGTAAGCATTTAAACTATAGCTTCAAGTGTGTTTCCGAAAAGGGATCTGGTTTATTGTAATTGGGTGTCTACGTATTTCCTTTTGCTTTTTAACTTGTGGGACTTATTTTTCCGAGCAATTAGTGTCATCTACTCCTCTTTTGACAAAATCAGAACTTTGTTTTACAGGTGAAAAATCTACAGCTTTAATTCTTTTCTAGATTGAAAATTGTTAATCTACACATTTTCCAACAAAAATGGGAAAATGTTCGGCTTTAAACGCTTGAGCTTATATGTGCTTTTAATATTGTAGCAATTTTAAATTTTTAAAAAATGTGCTTTGATAAGAAAATTTCCAGATACAAACACGATTTAGTACATTGTGCTTTAAAACCAAGTTTCAAGGAAAGAGACAAAATTTTGTAGAATAATGCTTTAATACCAACGTCTATAGGATAGAAACATGCTTTGATAAAAGTTTAAATGCTTCGCGTCAGACGAAGAAATAGCAGTTTTAAGGGATGTGATACGGAGGAGGTCTTGGCCGCTAGGATACAAATTATCTTCATCTGTTTTGTTCAACAAGTCGGTCCATTATATTTATTTTCCTGCACAAATATTTTCTTTATTTTTTGTTAATAATTCGGTTTACAAGTATATTCTATGATTTTTGCTTCAATTTATTTTTTATTTGGTGTTGTGAGCACTTCAAATGTTAATATATATTTTTTGCACAAAATTTGTAATTATTTGCAATAACTATGATTTACTTTTAATTCATATATACTTCAGATTTATAATCACAGTTTTAACATCCTGTACTCCAAGCACAGATGTATATGTGTCACTTTATACACCTCTATATCATAGTTATTTTTCATTGGCCATTTTCTTTTTTCAAAATTGGAAATAAAAGTTAGATAAATATTCTTTATGACTTTAACACAAAATTTCAAGTAAAAAAATCAAAATTCAAGGATAACTCTGCAAAAAAACTAGACATGATCGACATGTATTATTCAAAGCAGATGAAGTAAATTTGATTCTTTGTGCTGCTGCCGATGGAACATGAGAAACTGAAATGTGTGCAAATTACTTCCCTTGCCTTTCTGCTGTGCATTGCCATATATGATCATGGCTCCGCCTCTTGATATCATAGGAGGTTGTGATTGGCCAAGCGTGTGTAACCTTTGACTTTGTGTATGTGATTACCAGGATGTTGTGTACGATTGTAACGGTATTGTGTTTAACCTACTCATAGCTCTCTGGCATTCTACGCTAAACTCCCTTGAACTGGATTACATTTTGATTCTAATAAATTCACAAATTTTCCTTCCATACAAAATTTGGAATCATTCCATTTAGATGATTTTATGCACATTAAAATCTTAGTGAATTTTAAATATCTTACAGATTAAATAGATCATACAATTTGAAAACCAGTGATCAATAGTTGGAAAAAAAATATACTTATTTGCAAAAAAAATCGTGCTGCATTCAAATCATTAACAACTGGAATGAAATTGGAATCACAGACTCAAGGGAATTTGCAAAATCCAGTTTCTGATAACAAACCAGTTTCTCTTATCTCCAGACTTTCTGACAAATTGTTTCTCTCGAAGATGCTGTTTTTATTCAGGAAAAAGATAAATGTAGAAGGATTTTATATATATTTAAAACAAACACAATGTTATACATTAATATTCAGAATACTTTTTGTTGGCATTTCAGCCAGCAACATAACAACCTTTGACCTTACATATTTATGTATGATTTCTTTACAGCCAATCAGGATGTGTTTTCATGTCCTACGGGTCACCTTGGGTCTCTGTGCAAAAATTTCCCCTGGTCCGACCGATCCCGACTGTTCAGTCCACTACAAGTTCCCCCCACTCTGCCCAATTATCTCCCCTTCCCTGTGATACCCGTCACAAAATCACAATGCAGTTCTAACGGTGTGTTTAGGATTCAGCTTTGTGATGAATACTTGCAGACATTTCACTTTTATTCTTCATTGCTTTTATTTGTTTCGGTTGATTGTTAATGCTTTTCCTAATTTACAACTAACCCCTTTTAACATAAATATTTTTAACGGATGACCTTGATTTTGAGTTTTGTTCTAACTTTTGTTGTTTTAGACTCTTTTGTTGATTATTTTGCATATCAAATTGATTTTGAATTTGAAATGAACAATCTTGAAGTTTTGAAATATTCTAAAAGAAGATCAAACCATATTGCTGAATTGCATTTATTCTGACAAAAAACTTACAGAAATTGACAACATTGAACTTGAATTTTTGTTTATAAAAGCTTAGGTTATGAGACACTTTTCAACATGAAAGAAAATAATTTCCGTATTCAGCATTTGTGAAAATTTCAGACCACATCTTTTTTTTTATAGAGAGATTTAGGTGCTTTTCACTAATACACTCAAGCTCTTTAATACGTACTTGATCACTATTTAAACGGAAGCGTAAGTATTTATATTTAACCACAAAAACACTAATACTGAAATATACTACTATATCTTTATCTATAGTCTTTCTTTTATTTCTTAAACCGTTAACATTTATTACTAATACTTATTTGTAACTTTTTCAATCTTTTGTTGTCTTTTCGTTTGCATTAATTTTGATTTAATTCTATTTAATTTATATATCGTAAAGTTTCATGATTTTCGCTGTTGTAATTATAGACTAGAGCTTCATTGGAAAGAACTTGAGTTTTATTTCTGTTGCTTAGATATTCAAATTTTCATTTGCAAATTCAAATTTTGTTTCAAGAAATATCCTGCAATTTCATTAAAATAGTCAAGAGAGATTTGAAATGATTGCAGCATTTCTGTATTCAATTATATGAAATATATATTAACTAAAATCTAGAGGAGATGAATTAAATGATGAAATCAACTGGTTACAGTATATCATAATTCGTCCAGTAATTTGAGAGAATATATTGTAGAATAAGGGAGGTAACCCAGTATGATTAGTTCCCTTGTTAGTTTGTTTAAAAGATTTGAACAAGGAGAAACATAAATATTTCATGCACTTTTCTGTCTTAAATTGAATACAGAAATTTTGGAAATCATTTCTTTCTTATTTAATCTCTGGGGAAATAAGGTCATGATATTATGAAAAGATTATTTTTTTTTGGTGCATATAATTGAAGCCAGTATTAGATGTATGAAATATTGTTTCCAGGAACAACACAGAGGAGCACGACAGCGGAACAGAAGGAAAAAGTAGAAAGGGAACGCAACAGGTTGGAGGAACTGGAGAAGTCTCTTCAGGCTGCTTCTAATTCCATCATAGCTACTACGCCATGGCAACAACAACAACAACAACAGCTGCAGCAGCAGCAGCAGCAAAAGAGTTACTCGACGACGGAGCGTCACGTGACAAGGCGTGTGGACACAAGGAAATACGAGACACAACAACAACAACAACACCACCAGCAGCAGCAGTCTGTGAGTAGCTATGACGGACACGGAGAGGTTCCACCCCTTTCCCCAACTCCTCACCAGCGAAGCACGTCACCCGAGTGGGATAATATGAACATGCATGGTTCAGTTACCGTAGTACGTATATCTACTCACCATTTACTAACGTAACGCCTCATATCCTCTTCTTCTACAGAACAAGACATTGTTATACGGTACAGACAAACCATGTCGGTGTATTGTCCATGAAAACAGTCACTCCATGTAAACAAGACATTCTGTTAACTCGTATACCCCTGAAGACACATTTGAACTCTTCCAATTCAAAGGTTGGAATAGTTCATTATGAAAGTTCAGGGGTGAATGAGTTAAGATAGAGAGTAACATTGCTCTGTGTTGTACCTCCAATGAAAAAGAGTTCTAATTTCTTTGGCATTTTATTGACTTGAAAATGATTTCCTATTTATTAAAGCTTTATACACAATTTTTTTTATTTTATTTTTAAAAGTTTCCTTATTCATTTAAAGTTCCCAAGACCTCTTGTTTATAAAACAGGAAACTTCCCCATCACCAGTTATGTTATATTTGATATGTTAATATTTTACTTCAGAATTATTGAGAAAAACTCCAAAATGTTCCAACTCACCTAAAAGGCTGCATCTTATAATTGTCTGTATGAATTTAGAGGAAATAGCATTATTCAACTAGAAAATAATAAGTGGTGGGACTCGCTATCTTAACTCATCCACCCCTGAATTTCATAATGAACTATTCCAACCTTTGAATTTTAAGAGTTCAAATGTATCTTCAGTGGTGAATGAGTTAAATATACCTTTACAACAAAAAAAAATTAACAAAAATGTGTAAGAGGGAAGGTAACTGCAGATGGTCATTGTATTTATCTCCTGTTAAGAAATTATTGTGTATTTGAGCATTAAAAATATGTTTACTGACTAAGCTAACATGTAAAATGTACAAAAAAGGATTGTTCTGTAAGAGAAGGATATTTGGTACACTAATAGAGACTCAACATCATCAGTCAATTTTAGTACCTTTACATAATAGATTTTAACAATTTTCCCCCTGAAATTTCATAATGAACTATTCCAACCTTTGATTTGGAAGAGTTCAAATGCGTATTCAGGGGTGAATGAGTTAGGAGAAAAGAACACTGAATGAATATTTCAGTATGCATAATATTCAATTTTCAAATCATCTTTGTAATTCCAGATCATTTGTACTTAGGTTCATTTAGGGTTTTTTTCTTTCTTTTTTAAGAAATATTGATTTTGTTGAGGATCTTATAAGTATAATATTTTGTGCTGCCATAAATGCATTCCAGAATGTGTTGTCAAACAGTTCATTTGACCTTTACAAATACAGTAAAGGTCATATAAAGGTTGTCTAACTTCACGTCATCACGTTGTACTACCCTTCACCCCCACATTTTTGTGATACTGACAAATTCAGAATTTCTATTTTTTCTCTATACAGTCTTATTCATAAGTTTAAGATAAGTTTAAACATTTTTGTGTGTTTCATGTTTGAAAGTAAAATCTCTAAAACAAAAATGTTGGTTTTAAAAGGAAAAGAGAAATAACAAAGATGAAAATCTTCCAAGAAGGTCATCAGAGGTCAACACTCTGCCAAGGTCAAATTGTAATAGTTTACCGAGGTCAGAGGTCAGCGAGAACAGTGAAACAAGCGAGAGTGAGGCTCGAATGTCTTTTGTGGAAGCTAATACTGCACTGAACAATCTGCTTGGAGAATTGACAGCTTGGACCAAGGAAAAGCCTGACGTTACCTTGAACTATAACCTTGATTCTTGGACCGTTACTGCCGATGACGTGTCGGCCACAGAAAAGAGAGATCTTAAATGCATTGACCATAAACAGGAAATGGTTGAAGTCAGCCCGAACACACTCACCGTCTCGAAAAGTCGTACAGATCAACGGGGAGATAACTCGGGGCCCAACAGTCGTCGGGGAGGTCGAGATGAACTGGATGTCCAGTGGGGAAGCTGTAGTCGCAGGAGTAGCAGAGACGAGCTGGATTGTGACAGAAACAAAGGCAGTGAAGATTTCCTCGGGGGAACGAGGACTCTGGAGGAACTTTTATGGGGCAGCAACAGTCGAAGGGGCAGTCGAGATGAGATTGGATCATATGATGGCAGTCGAAGGGGCAGTAGAGATGAGATTGGATCATATGATGGCAGTCGAAGGGGCAGTCGAGATGAGATTGATTCGCAAGATAGTAGTCGAAGGGGCAGTAGAGATGAGATTGGATCACGTGATGGCAGTCGAAGGGGCAGTAGAGATGAGGTTGAAGTGGGACAAAAGGTGGACTTTTACATTGCCACTAGTCAGCAAGTCCAAACCCCTCGCAGCCTTGTTGCCAAAGAAGTAGGTCCACACATTCAGGAAGTCCTGACTGACAATGAGAAGGATGTACCTGTTCCAAGTTTTGGATTCCAATCACAGACCATCACAGATACTACTGGTGTGTGTCCTGTTACTGGGGCAACAAGTGCTGAGAGACAGGAACAGCATGTCGCCATGATGCATGAAGAGCAACCTGGAATGAAGATAACTCATTCACAACAACAGGAATACACAACCGCTACCACACATTTCCAGCCGGAAGTCACTATTCATCAGAAAGAAGCTACCACCAACTGGTCTGGGCAGATGACCTCAGAATCAAGCTGTAACAGGCAGACTGGTCAATTCGTTCAGGAAACAATCACTCAGGCAGAACCAGTGTTCATGATCGAGCCAGGCCATAAATCAGGTAAACATGAGTGTACTATCAACGTCCCTGGTCAAGGGGAACTCAGCGCTGACCAGCTAGGGATGCTGCATACCTATCTCTCCGAAGGTGGATCCTCCCTAAAACCTGTAATAGAAAAATCTGACAGGACCGCAACATCAACTACAGCTAAAAGTGAAACAGTTTCTAAAGGTCAAGCAAACAGGGAGCTCACCAGTAATGCTGCTGGCCTGAGTGTAAACCAAAGCTGTTCTAAGGGTGGAGCTGAAACCAGTCAGGGGCTTGATTGGCAGACTAAACGGGGAACATCCGAGTTTGAGGTGGATGACAATGGCCATTACGCAGTAGTGGATAAATCTCAAATGTTTAATACATCCAGTAGACAGCAATTCGTCACATCACAATATCAAACAATCGACTCGGTCAGAGGGTCGGAGAATACTATGGCAACCAGTCAACCTGCGAGGCTCGCCAGTACAACGAGGATGGGACAAAAGCAATTTATCACCTCCGAATACCAGACAATCGACTCAATCGAATCCCTGGACACTCAGACCCTGACACAGTCTAAATCACAGACAGAATTCACACTGTCCAAATCCAGCAAAGCAGCAGACGAGGTCATATACAGCCAAGTCATCAAAAAGAAGGTAAAACAGAATTACCTCCCTTTGGAACATATTTTCTGATTCATCGTTGATGAAAAATTCTGTCAAAATGCACCCAACGTTTTTCTTCTCTTCAATGAAAATCTTCGCATAATTTTCCTTGGATGAACATGCTACCAGCAACTCCCTGTGGATGAACCTGAAGTATATCTTATCATTTTCTCTTGAATGTAAAAATCTTCTCGGTTACTTCCCTTTGACAAATGAATGAAAACAAGGTTTTCATCTTGTATGAAGGAGATCTGTCCTATTCTGTACCTATTTATGTTTGATATGATCTTGTCATCTCATCCCTAGGAAACGTCTAAACCCTGGTTGATCTTTTCTATCATATCACTTCTATAATCATTAAAATTCTTCGTATCTAAACATCATATTCATGTTTATACCTTTCTTTTGTCCAGTTTCCTCCTCTTTGGTATGTACTCTTTCTTTGCATAGGTTTCTTCCCTTTAGCTGTCTTATTTCTTTCACCTATACCATCATGGTTTTCTGCCTCCAAATCTAGCATTTGGTCCTGAAACGTTTTGCGGCCAGAACTGTAAGTGTTTATCTCATAATTGACTAACCGGATCTTCATCATCAGCTGCATGACAGAGAAATGAAACCCTGCATGGATCTAACATTCCAGAAATAATATTTCTGTACTCGCATTTGAATGAATAAATCGTGAGTTGCTTGATACAAACAAAGACTGGCATGAATAATACATTAAAACGTATATACTCGGTATATATATAGTTATATATTGCAGTCCAGGGCTAGAAATTATTTTTTTAATTACTAGTCTGTCAGGCTGCTAGTTTACAATTTTACTAGTCCATGTCCGAAATTCACTATCCTTAAATTATTTAACATAAGTAATATCAAATTTTGACTTGTCAATCAAGCCAGTAGATTTTAGAACCGCTAGTCCAGCTGTATAGTTAACTAGTCTCAGACTATCGGGCTACCCGTAGTGTCTAGCCCTGAAGTAGAAAACTCAGAAATGTGGAAAAATTGACTGAAAAGTGTTACAGCATGGATGTTTGAATGTAGGAATTTAATAATGGTAAAATACCAAATAACATCGGAGAAAAGGGTGATGTTAGTTATAAATATCACGTTTTGGTCAGGAAACATTGGTACCATATAGTTACTGCAGTGAAAAATGTTATATTGGTAAAAAGTCATAATTACTAAATATCTACAAAAAAAACAAAAACAAAAGTTATGCAATACAAATATTTCTGATTTTTTTTGCATCAAAATAAATTTGAAGTTTGAAATATGCAATTTACAAACCTATAGGTACAATTTTTTCAGTTGTGAATTGGCAACAAAAATTTTGATGTGTAAAATATATAAATAAACTTTTTTTTATGCATTTGAAGTGCAAATTACACTGATGCACAAATATAATATCTAGAATTAAGGTTTGATTGAGAATAGGGCCCTGGGACTGAATTTGACTCGATATGCAGGAAGCATTTTGAAAAGAGGTGGGCCTAATACCGAAGTAATACTAGACTAATCATGGGTAATACATGGTGTGTCACATGAAGGCCCTGGGATCAAGTTAACGAGGCTGAATTTCGTGTAAATAGGTACAAGTCCATCAGCCTCTGTTTGGTATGATTACCTTTCTATCTAGCCAACTACAGGACATACTGCTGCATTACTGCATGGACAGTTCGTTATATATATATAGTATATCAAAAACCTGATGAAGCATGAATATCATAAGGTAAATAATACAGTTTTAATGTCAAACATATATCCTTGTAGATATATACATATATGACTCATTTCACCTCCATGTTTCATTTCAGAATAAGTAGTTTTTTATTTGATTTCAACTTTTTACATTCCATTAGAGTCAATTGAAGTTTTGCCCTATGTATAATAGTGTAGCCTGCCCGCCGTGTGAAACCGTATCAGTAACGCCGGCATAAGAGGGTTCGAGGGGACTACAAAATAAATCTCTCTGATATAAATATACATCGAGGTTTTTAATTTGGATTTTGTATGACTCAAATCTGGATTCAGTTATTGGCTTGCCTGAGATTTGATTTAAAGTTGGATTGAGTGAGCTTGAAAAGTACATTGTAATTGTATGTACCTCGGCTACCCTTTTGAATTTGAACATGATCCGGTTTAGTGTAGTTATCTTTCTTTGGGACCATGGCATGTCATTTAATCGTATAAATGAATAAATTTTACCTGAAACACACACTTTGTTTTTTATATAAAAGTTGCTTTTAAATGATTTTCTCAGTCAAAGCTTTCTGTAGACTTTCATTGAATCCTGACCCAAACGTACTTATGACCACTTACCAAGGAAGGCAAATTATTTCAGTTGTCAAATCTGTGACATTAACTAAAACTGGCCATTATCCTTTATCCTCCGTACAGAGCCAGGTGCAGGCCATAGCTCCCCCACCCCCCAAACAGATCAGCGTCGTGGAAGAAGACAAGATCAGCCTCCGCCCGATTGGCCCTGGGGTCCAGACTCTGGAACCAGAGGGTATGGGAACCATGGGACGCTCCGGAGCTACAACACCAAGCTTCCCGGTCAGCCCAGTCGCTTCAGCAGGTAAGGGAGATCACTCTACACATCATTTTTATGTTATTTTTGATATTTGTCAATTTTCATGGCACTAACAATATAGGGATATACCATCAAATCACTGTGTTCCATAGTCCATACCACTATAATTAGTTTCTACATCGTGTGAAGTGTGAATAAAATATCTAATGAATATCCATGATCTTTAACTCATTTAGCTGTCTTAAGTCAGCCTCTGAACACTGAAAATATAATAATGAAATTCATGATGTAAATACATATTTTTGTTTACAGTTTATAGAGAAATTGAACAATTTTTCCAGTGTATTATAACAGTAGATGTCCCACCATTTCTGATTTAGATTTTTATTTTTGGTTTAATTTTGTATGAAATTAGATAAGATTTGCTCATTTTTTTCTTTAGATGACTTGACATAAGTATCGGGAGTTAAGAATTAAGAGAATTTGTTGGATATTTCGTTCACACTCTCGAAAACAGGAAAGGAAAATTGAGTTGTATAGATTTTAGCTATCAAGGTGGAATAACTGTGATTTACTCAAATATGTAGAACCCATGTCATCCACAGGTTATTTACACAACTCTGACGATCATGTCTGTAGTGTAAGCCTCAACTCTGACGATCCTGTCTGTAGTGTTAGCCTCAACTCTGCCAATCCTGTCTTTAGTGTTAGCCTCTCTAGATGCAAATACATAGATGATTTTCTCAGTGTGGTATTAGTTTCAGCAGCTATCTGTGTGTATCTAGCCCCAAATTACTTTTGTTTCTGTTTGTTTCTGACATAAAGATCATTAAAACATTTAAGTAAATTTCGTCCTAAAAAAATAATAAATTATTCGTAATATTAAAAATATGTTTTTCAGATAAGACTGGTTCGTTTTGATTGGTTTAAAAAATGATATAGAAACTATCCTCATAATAGGTATAGCCCAGGTAACAATGATAAAAGTTGTGATTGATAAACTTCTGAAAATACATTGAAACGTTTCGAGATATTTTTGCCAGAATATCCCGACATAATTGTGTGTTTGTGTCCTGTAGAACACTTTGAGAAACTAAGACACCAGGAACGCATTATTTGTGGTTAAACAATTGATCTAGCTTGAACCTTGAACTTTCAGACCTGTTATATGTAGATGATTGTAAGTAAATATGGTTTACAAAAAGTTTGCACTGAATGTTTTTCGCAGCCAATCAGAAATAAGCTTACACGACACTCATGGCTCAATCATATGTCGCTAATCTCACATTGACACTCATTGGTGAAGACAAACAGCCAATCATTAGCCATTATTAACACAATCCGTTTTGCTTTCTCATCCGTCTCATTCTGCCACCTTTAGGTGCCCCTCCCCTGTTACTGATATAGAAGCTTGTGTTCCAAATATTAACACTAATCTAATTCAACATGACAGAACAAATTATCCAGGCAGTAGAGGCGAAAGTACGCCGAATGTCCCTCGGATCTAACCAGGATTTGCATGGTAAAAAGGAAACATTTAATTAACCCTTTATCCCTTGTAATGATGTTGTAATATATTTTTTTCCAAAAGAAATTTTTCCTTACAAATTTTTACCTCTGCTTCGAATGAATGCTACACTCTTGAATGATCTCTTGACACAAAGCTTCCAGCTTCCCCCCAATTTGACCTTTGGCCTGTAAAAATGTTTGCATGTGTAGATTTTTGAAATCGACTGAGGCATGGATGTTTCAAATTTACAGATATTAGTCTTGTGATGGGTAACAGATTTTCTTATTTGTCGTAAACCTTCGGTAAATTTTTGCCTAAAATTATGACACCACTTACCTTGCATGGTATGACCTTTGTCCCTGATTTCTTCATGAAGTTCCTCTTATTCTGACAGTTGAAAAAACAAAAACAAAATGGTTTTCTTAATATCTTTTAAATAATCAGATATAAACTGTTGAATCTTACAAAACTTTAACAAACTTCATTACATTATATATTAATAACTTATCTTTTGCTTTAAGTAATGAAATAATGTATATTTTTTTTCAATATATTTTATTTATGTATTAATTTATAACATAAGTTATAATTTACTAACTTGTTTTGGATAAATTTGATAGTTTTTTGATAGAAAAATTCATTGAAGATCGTATCAAGAATATTAAATTGTGAAAAAAAATCAAATTATTATTAATTATTTGATTAAATCATTTAGTAATATGATTATGAATATGTTTCACATGTGTACTGATTTGACCTTTCACTTCTGTATGGCCTTGCAACTTTAACCTTGGAGTAACCTTGATATGACCTTGAAATGATGTATGCTGGAAATTGAATTGTTTTGTGACTTTTACTGTTTGTTATAAAAAAAATAAAGAATTATTTCCAAACAATAGAAATTTTATTGCCATATTTACGGTATGAGAGAACTGTGTTTCTTATTGAACATGTTTATCTGATGTGACCCAATAAGCACCCAGTCCTTTCTGAGCACCACCCTTCTTTGTTTCGGCCTGAGCGTTACATTCCTTGACAATAAGTTACTGACTTATTTGGGGGGCAAATGTCTATCATAGCTTTATTTTTTTGAGCCTATTGAACGATCTGCTGTCATTTCATTCCCCAAAATTGCTTAGTGCCCAGGGCGCTTATTATGTCAAATCTGCTAAATATGAATTCTGATTATGATTTTCTTTAATTTTAATTCTTATTTCTTCGCATGTTTCTGAATACTTTTGACAATGGTTGGAAAACTTGTGTAAATGTTGTCTTTGGCAGGTGAATGTTTGGAATAGGAATTGAATTTCTCGTTAAAAAAAAGTTCTGTTTTAATCACTTTGATACTTTTCTTCAAAGATATATGCATTATTCGGAATGGTTGAAATAATTTCTCCAAATTAAGGAATAAACTCTTAGAAAAATAGATCACAAACATTTATTTAAATTCATTTTTCTGAGGAGCATGCTTCTGTTATTTTAATATTTTATAAATAGAATTCCTGCAAAGAAGTGATTTAACTCATTCACCCCTAAAATTTCATAATGGCTTATTCAAACCTTCGAATTGGAAGAGTTCAAATGTGTATTCAGGGGTCGATGAGTTTAAACACAGTCATAACAATTAGATATTTGCGCAAATTAAATTATTCATAATTATACCGTAAATTATCAAGAAAATATCAAAGTAGTTAAACCTGAATGTTGGTGATTGTATATATGTTGTAAAATGTCAATTTGACTCTGTTGTAATGGGTGTGGAATTTTATGATGTTTATACATGCATTGCTGGTTGTTAACATTTGTGAATATATATGTAATTATTGAGATGTTTTCTAATATGATGTATGATTATTTGATGTTTTGATGTGGTGGTGTTGTACACTTGAACATAGTCTGAAAGCAAACTTTTTTTAATTTTAAACTAGGGTAAGAAAATGAATTGTGAAAGGATTTTTGAAATTTCGCTGAAAGCAATATTGAAAAACAAAAATATAAAAGGCAAAAAAAAAGCAAAAAAAATATTTGGAATTGTTTGCTTATTCACTTTGGGTGGTACAGAAAGTGAACATTTTTCCTTTCAGATTTTATTTGAAAAGGGATGCAACTCTATTATATAGTTATTATCAAAAAAATAATAGTTGCCTCCCTTATATGTTGTTGGATGTGCTTGTGTTTCTGGCGCTATGAGAAAATGTGATGGCTTATGTGTTATTTTCATTTCTGCATTTATGTTTCATGGTTTTTGGTTGGTAATTATTGTGGTTTTGTTTTTGTTTTGCCTGCGGTTTCCATAGCAACTCCACCATTCCCTGTGTCCCCCAGGACTCCATATTATAATCAAGGTAACATTTTCATTTCATTCTCTTTTTTTGTTCTTCATCCTCACCAGTTGTTTTTCTGTTTTTATTTCAGTTCAAGTTTTACATTTTCCGTTTGCTTTATTTATTACTACTCGGTGTTTTGCTAATGATATCGTCCAAAGTTTGACTGATGAGTTCTGTCAGTCAGTAGCCATTTTGGACAAGGGATTATGGGAAGGGAAAAGGCATGATATGTTGCACTTTGGTGACGGTTTTAGTGGTATTTTTGTGTTTCACTCATTAACTTGGCTTTTTTTGGATTTTGTATCTGTACAAGTTTGTGTTGGTGGCACTTAACATCTATTACAATATTAAACAAATCAAACGAAACATTGTCCAGATGTATTTTCTTCATCTTGTTTGTCAGTAGAAAGACTGAATCATTTGTTATGTAACTAGATTTCGAAAATTTTAAGTATCACAAATACATAAATATAGGATCTTACATGAGTTTCCATTTCATATGAGATTTATGAAATAAGTGTAAGAATTTTTCAATTTAGCGAGCCTCTGGCGTAAGTCTGTGACGTCATGTACTTGGCCTAGGTGTGACGTCACAATTGAAACAATTGAAACTTACAACTAATCACAGGGCTGATAGGTCATATTACATGGGTTAATACGCAAACAAATATGACATGGGTATATTCACTGGATAACACAGTGCATTATGTGATAAATAGTTTTTCAAATAACATTTTTCTCCAGAAAATAGAAATATGATCCTTAAGTTAGGATATTGTTCATAACAAGTTAATTAGCAGACTTTCTGAGAAATCAAGACTGTTTGGGCTGCTTTCTGCCAGGTAAGCATATAAAAAACACTTATGACTTTTTCCGGGGGAAATGTTTCTAAAAGTCCATAAAAATAAAAAATAAATTGTATAGATAAACTGCTGAGAACTTATTAGTTTAAAAAACTGAAAAATTAAGAAGATGTCTATTTTCATGCTGCAACAATTGATTTTTTTCAATCAAATATTGTACCTTGTATCTCGTTAAGATGACAAAGATTTCAATAAACTGAGTCTGAGACGGACATCCTATCGCTCCCATAGATACTGAGGACTAGACGTCTGAACCAGAACTCAGACGTCTGAAGCATTCATCATTAGTCAGTAGTAAGAATCCCTTCTGCTAGAAATTGTAAAAGACAACCCCCCCACCCCCACCAACATGTCAGCTGTGATGTTTGTAGTTTTGTTTCTGTGTGCATATAGTTTCATTTCTTTCATCAGATAATTTGCAAATTAACTTCCTCTAGTATTTAAAATTCTTCTTTGAATGAAACTTGCATGCAGTAAAAAATTTAGTTACTTGGGAAAACTAAAACGTCATTCATTATCATCACTTTTGGGACAAAAGACAAAAATTGGGAGATTTCTTTTTTGACATGTAGATAAGATATAGAAATATTTGAAAAAGTAAAGAAAAAGCCAACATTTTGATAGTTTGAAAAAATCAGAAGTATTCAGGCTTCGATGAATGTATAATTATTTGAATGTGTTATCTACTCCATTTATAAGGAAAGTGAATAAGACAGCTTCATAGCCGTTTTGAATTTTTACACACTTTACAGCTGTATCTGTAAAAGAGCACTGGTACTTTACAAAACTATCAAAAACAAAATCGTTATTACACCGTAGCCAAAGAAACACTAGTTTTTGTTGCTTTTATTTTTTCTATTTGCGAATATAACAAGTGTTGGGCTTAAGTCTCCTTTGCTTCTTCATATCATCTGTTTGTTTGCTTGTTTTAATTTAGTCGTTATTGTAGTTTATCCTGACGGCCATGGATCTTATTGTCACGAGATATTTCTGCACTTATCACCAAGTGACCTATCATTTCTCATGAACTTTCAAAATGTACGGGATATAATGCCCATTCCGTCTTTTCGTAACGCAGAGTTATCTGCTCTTGTGAGCAGGTATTAATTGTTACGTCATTTGTTTGTGAGAGTAACATCATCAATTTTTGAGAAAACTGCGTAATTTTCTCACACAAACAGATGACATAACAATCAATACCTGCTCACAAGAGAAGATAACTCTGCAATACGCAAAGACGGAATAAATACTTCAAATTTGAAGAAAGAAAAAAAAATCATTTTTGAATATTATTCATAGTCGTGTTTTCAATTTCTTGTGAGATTTTGATTGGTCACATTGGAAACAAAAGGGTGAATGGTAGTGTAGATTAATTTGTTAAAATTAAAAATTAATTTGAACTCAATAATTATCATAGTTTACGATAATGATTTCATCAATAAGACTTCAGTCTGTTTCAAGATGAATTATGAGAAAGAGAATATCTCTTCAGTAAATGTTTAAAATGCACTATGCACCAGTCTTAGTTGGTGAAACATTGTTTAAAGATTTTTAGCCAGTCTTTATTGACCACTTTGTACAAAATAATGTAGAAATCTTAAAACAACAGTGTTTTCTGCTAATAAGGTGGTTTATAACGACAGGTTTAATTCTAAATTGATATATTGTATATAGAATGTTGTAGAACCTATCTTTGTTATTACTAACTCCAGGTTAGCTGAAGTAAATCCACTCTCAACACTTAAGTGTTATGTAGCCTGCATTTTGTTCGTACTAAATCTTATGCATCTTGCCTTCTCCTCTTGTCGCCATGGCTACTGTAGCGCCCACGCCGACAATGTCGCCCACTTCACCGTTCGCTAACTATGACAAAGATGAGGCCTACAATAATATGGTCGCGCGACAGATTTGTCGTGGCTCCGACCCGCTTTATGCTTCCATCCCTGAAGATGTCGGGGGCCTCAGGCGATCAGGTATTGTCATGACAACGAGCACTAAAAACTTCGAAAAAATATATAAAGGGAAAAGAAAATGCTATTTTTAAATCTTTAAGTCACCAAGATTAAAATGTAAATGGCTTTTAGCTTCATTATAAATTGGCATATGTTTATTTCTTGAGCCTTTTTTTCTCTTTTTATTTGTTGCAGCCAGAAAAATTTAGGACCATGAAACTAAAGTAGTTAAATTGGAAAATGTGGAGAAGAAATACACCGAATATATGTATAAATCCCAAATAATCATGTGCAGTTTAATTTTCAAATATTATCGGAAGATGATTCACAGTAGTTTATTTCTAAGCAAGAACTATTAGAAATAAATAGTAGAGAAAAATATTTCCATTGAAACAGTCTTTTCTGTTGTTGAATTTTGTGTCTAAGGGAGATAACTCTCACTTGTCGCATGGAATGATTTTGGTCACACAGTTGTCCCTGCACTGTAAATGATAAATCACATATGCATGTATTCAATCCTGCAAGTGAAGTTAATTGAATGTTTACATTTATAACACATTTCTCAAATCATTCAATTTTAATTATGTCTGGCATGAAAATTAATCCAAAAAAAAAATCAATTAATGTGGGATGGGCATGTTTAAGGGTTGATATTACAGGGGAAATGATGATAGATTTAGGTGAACAAATAGAAATTTAATCCAAAAAAAAAATCAATTCTTGTTTTTCACACAACAGTTGATCATTTACATTTCAGGAACAAGATTTTGATATATAATAATTTTTCAGGATCTCCAACCTTAGAAATGATTTGTTTTTTTCTGCACATTGGCTTAGAAAAACAGCTGTTTGCAGGTTCAAGATAATTTATATCTGATGAAGTCACCTCTTATTTGAAATGTTATACAAAATCTCCTAATTGAAGTTTTTCTCATTGATTTGGTGTTTTTATAACCTGGCCATAATGAAATGTAAGTGATGAACACGGAAGTGTGTGTTAAGTAAACAATTTCCAGCAGTGATCGTAAAACACCAGATTTACACGGGGAGATGTTGTTTCGTCCTCAGCTGGCAGTATGACGAGCCCGTTCAACACGATGTCGTCGACGACGTCGTCCCAGCATCACACGACTCAGCAACACCAACAACACATGATCCAACATCAGCAGATTAATTTGTTAAAATTAAAAATTATGCAGCTTCAGCATCAGCAGCCTCAACAGATGCAGCAGCAACAACATCAACACCAGCATCATCAACAACAGCAACATCAACAACAGGTTATCCAACAACAACAACAACAACAACAGTTTCAGCAACAGCAGCATCAGCAGCAACAGCCACAACAACAACACTCACAACATCAGGTTAGTACCTCTCCCCAGTTTCACGAACATTTGTTAACTTCAGGGAATTACTTACCCTAAAATACTGTATACCAGGAATATTTCACTGTTTACCAATAACCGTAAAACACACAATACCAGGAACCTTTCGCCCTTTACGAGTGTTGCCATCACAGTACATTTGACTAGTTGTTTACTGACTTTATCTCCAAGGATAATCTGTCCTCATTACAGAGGGCGAAAGTTAACCTGGCGTGAATATTTCCAAGTATACAGTGTTCCTTATGAAAGCATTACTGAATTAAGTTCTCTAACTCTGATGTTGCTTTCCTATAGAAAAACTGAGGATAAGGAATGTTCTGAAGTTCAAGAATGTTTGTAAAATGGATCACTGGGCAAAGTATCACCTAGTGCCTTTCCACAGTGGGTTAGGAAGAAAAGAATATAGGTCCAATGAAAAATTGTATTGTATCAAATATCCCTTAATTGATTTCCCTTCCACTTTCTTTAAGACTTGCGGATTACATTACAATATTTCCCTGTAATGGTCCTAGATGACCTATTAAATCAGTGTTCTCCCCTTCCCACCACTGCCCAACCCCCACCACTGCCCCACCCTTCACCACCCCTTTGCATTCAATGACAATAAAGCTAGTACGTCCATTTGCTTTACCTTATTAATAAGCTGGTATTCAAACTTGCCCTCTTACTAACTTTCACCAACATTGCAGTCCAGCAGTAAACTCATTCACCCCTGAACTTTCATAATGAACTTTTCCTACCTTTGAATTGGAAGAGTTGAAATGTGTCTTTAGGGGTGAATGAGTTCAAGTGAGAGTGTATATTGCTTTAGTTCAGTATTTAGTTTAATTTTTGATATCATTTATCTCACCTTACTATTATTATATCCTCCTGTTCCTTTAGCTATTTATATATACAGTAAATTGTAACTTCTAACGAACCATGCTGTTTTGTAGCAGTACCAGTACCAACAGGAATACCACACCGGAGTGCGCAACCAGTCTGGGAGTGTGTCCTCACAAGATGCCAGCCACGCCCTCCATGTGGACACCAGCCCTAGGATGGTCTCCCCTGGTGGCTCCATGGCCAGGACACCCACAAGGTAGTTATTTCTTACCTATAAAGTACAGAGTAGTTACCTCCCTTTGTGATTACCTCCCTTTGTAAGAGATGATCTTTACATGTTGAACGAAAGCCAAACCATCTGACAGATCTATGTAAAATTTAATAATAATTTACATAAAACGTAGTGTGTGATACATGAGTAATGTATTATTTTCAAGATTCTTTCTAATGAAATTCATTTTGTAGTTTGCCTGGCACATGCACCTATCTAATTAGATAACTACATAGGATACATTATAGATAGTGTTGAAAGCAAACACGGACATTTATATTTATTTCGGGATGAAATAAAACAAGTTTCTATACAGGCCCCACAGACCTTTTGTCATATAAATAGATTATATTAGTATATTTTATTGTTGTGTTGATATAATTAGTGTAGGTCGTGACAGGTTCAAACACATCCATTACAAAAGTTGGTCATGTAAATGTCTGATATACCCAGAAGCTGTCAATACAGATAACATCAGCTGTCAGGATGGACAAATGACCAGTTTGTCTTCGGGGGACAGTCAAGGACTGACAGGGTCTGTCAATGTTTGTTTTATTGTTTCTGTCACATATCCAGTGTTTCTAAAAACATCCCTGACAGGAAGTCAATCAATTGTATCTCACTGACCAAGTTCTTCAAAAAATGAAAAAATACCTATGTATAGGGAAATGGGTCATTAACTTTGAACACACTTTTCTATCTCCATGATCAGAAGAGTTCCACAATATCAGTTCATACAAATATGAAGAAAAAAATCACCGGGACACGTGAAACTTGAAACCCTCCATAAATTTACATAAATTTACATATTTTGGGGAAGTTTAAATGTTACATAATGTTTAGTATCCTGTTAAGGATAATTATTGTAGGCATGTCTTTTAAATAGTGAAGGTCGGTATTTAATCGAAGACTTTTATAAAAATATTTTGAAATTTTAAGTAATTTACATGTATCAACATTCTGTACTCATCTAACAACAAGACAGGCAAAATGGGTTTAATTTTTAAAATATTTACAAAACATCAGAAAGTTTGGCTAATTGATTAGCTTATCAGGTAAAACAGACTCCAAGTAAAATAAGTTATAAAGCAGAATTTGTGAAAACCACCATTGATAAATGACTACCAATATAGTTATAAGAAGGAACAAGGAAGAGTTATTAGACTCCAGTTATAGAATGTTCAAATCTCAGTATTTCCCTGTGCCGAATTGTAGCGTTATACGACATCTTGTGGATATAACTTCTTCACCTGAAATCCCCAGCTGGTAGGTATGTGTACGAAATCATTAGAAATGAAGTAGATTTATTAGGAATGTTGGAACATGCTTTTCAATCCCTAAACATATCAATGGGAAAGGGTTTACTACAAATACCATAAATAAATAAAAATAAAGATTATAAACATATAGTGGGGACTGTGAATAAAAAAGAAAAAGAAGAAAAGAAAAACAGATGAGTAAGACACACTCAAAAGTTCTAGAAGGAAGACATGTGTAATTTTACTTGAACAAGACATATTTCTAAGCAGCGTGTTGGATTACACATTGATGTGCCAATCTATTAACGGCCCGTTTACCTATAAATGGCTATTTGAGGAGAAGCGATTATCTAAGGCATAATGGAAAGTTAAAGCGTACCTTGTTTCTTCACCAAAGACAATAATAAATTGTATTACCTCACATCAAAGAAACAGGTCCTTTTACTTTGTGACTTGGGGTAAGTAGGGTCAAGGGTTGAAATCAATTACCATAAATTAGCTGATGTAGTTTATGCATATACCTGTACAGGAATACCTACGAATACCTACATAGGAAATGTATGACTGTACCTAGAAACTCTCCCACATTTGACCACGATAACATGCTAATGTTGGAACAGGGGTTGATGAAGGGGCGTTATTCTGTTGGTGACAATTTCTCTACCTGTGCTTACCTGTGCTGGCCTCTACTTCAGCACAGGTAACATATCTGTTTAGTATGTGTACAATATGACAGCAAACGACCCCGGGGGTCGTCCGTTTGTCATTGCCACTGTTGTCAATAGCCCAGTCAGGGACATTAAAAGACAGGAAGCTCGCACGAAAGTATTGATGTGTAGATCTTTGTGTCCAAGATTACCTGTCCTCTGTTTAAATGACACAAATTCTTGTTCGGGGCTTCTATCTCCATTTAACAGTTGTCTTTAAAACTAAAACCTTCTATTGAGTCGTTGACATAGAGCTATGTCGATACAGATCTGGAGGTTAGCCTGTTACAGTCTTGAGTCGTGCCTCTAGGGTTTGTGTATATATGTAATGATTCACTTCAAGGGTGTAGTGTCATAGTGTCGACTGCTAGGAGTGTAGACCACCTAAAACTTTCTGTGTCTCGTTCACTCAAAATATACAATATGAGGGAATATAATGCCTTCCACTAACAGGTAACAATTTTCAATCAATGTTTTTCTCAATTTTATCTTATCTAAGACATAACGATGATTTTTTACTCATATGGAAATCTTTGTGTATACTTTATAGCATTAGGTACTATACCAGAAAACCACAATTTGTTTATACGGTGTTCAGTGATCTGTGTTAGTAAAATGTTTACCCAACTTTACTCGTGAAGAAAGTAGAACTTTAACCTTAATTTCCTTAATTGTTGTGATGTTTCATTTAGATTCAGTTCAAATTGACAGAATGTAGGGGAAGATTGGAAATTATTCATTCTCTAGTCGTGTGAAAAATTTCCTTCGAATTATTGATTCTGTAGCTGTATGAATAGATTCATCCTATTATCTGTTAAAACTTCTTGACAATTTCACAGATTTTTGGTGATTTTACTGAAATATAGTTAAGAAGAAATTCAATTTGAAGCAGAAGTTCAGGTTTTCTGGATTTTAAAATTGCCCATTTTTATCAGAAAAAAGATTTTTCAGGATTTTATCAATTTTCAGTAAAATAGATCCCACCACACTTCTTCAGAAAACACCACTGCATCCTGGTCTTAGATTCTGAAGTGCAATAAATTAAATAGACGACTAGTTGATAATGGGTAGGTAATAGATAAATGCTTCAATTATCCCGTGAATTATCTTGTTAAAAGTGTTTTAGTTGCACATAGCATATATGGAATATTGATTATTTCACTATAAAAAATGAATTCATGAAAATTTTATTTGCTTGCATTCAAAAAGATCTCAAGAAGATTAAAGTCAACAAATTACTTGGGCTTTTGCACAGTCACATGAAAGGTTTAATTTGAAAATATAAGAAAAGCTTATATGTTACAAGAACACTTGGTCCGTGACGTGTGTAAGTTTATGGTTTAATGCATCAGTGATCACTCGAACAAACATACCGACGGTGAGATCTACTTTATAGACGGATAGACCAGGTCAGTTCACACAAATATCTGGTAGGTTGTCAGAAAAACTGTGTGTACATTTTGTGGTAATTAATCTACTGGTATGATATTGTTGTGTATATCGATTGTTTTATAGAGTAATTTGGTCGGTCGTCTAAAACTCGAGTACCTGAACTGGTGGGAAAAGATATTGAGTTTAGAAATACGTTATACTATAGTATAGTCAGTAGGTGTCATATAGATATACCTGATTTTTTTTTGGGGGGGGGGGGGAGTGAATCTGTTAAGACAGACACATGAATTCACTAACAAAGCAACTATTATACAGCACACACAGCCCCACCCTCTCGAAAGCAAGTGGGGTAACAATAAGTGAAAGTCGTCTTTCATGTTATTTACCAATAGCTTAGCAGTTTGTCCAATCTCCAGGGATTGTAAGTATAGATGTTGTTTTTCACAGGTTTACTTCCAAAATATACATATACCTATTTATACAGCTGGGTTGAGCACGGAATAATTACAAATGCTTAGAACACTAGAAAAGCTCTGGTCCTATGGACAAGCTGCTAGAGAGACATATGAACCGACTTGTTGTTGACTATAATGTGTACGTTTTTGTATCGTTACAGTCCGCCGTCACCGAGCAGTCTGAACACACTCCGCCAACAGCTGAGTGTTGGGGGTACCATGAGCCCCACCTCACACTCAATGACAGGTCAGAGTTCACCCAGCCTCTACTTCGGTACATCACGACGAGGCAGTATCTCCTCACTGGCCGGTATGTTTATCTCGGTTGTCTGTAACGGCAGTAAAACAATTCTTGTTTACTTTTTCTCAAATTTAATTTTTATAATATATTCATATTTATAATGTAAGGTAGCATATAAACTCAAAAACAATCCTTTTGTAAAATATTATTGATTTTAATTAATACAAATGTAATATGATTTTGGCCATGTCATATCTTAAATATGATTAAATGATGAAACGTAACTAAAGTAATTCTGAAATACGATTAGATGTTACCATGGTGATACTTGAATATATTAACCGTAATTGGATGTTACCATGGTGATACTTGTGTATATTAACCGTGATTGGATGTTACCATGGTGATACTTGTGTTGTAGAATCAGAGCCTGCCCACATCACCACACCGCGGTTTGTCAAGGACATGTCGAAATACTGGTACAAACCTCAGATAACACGCGAGGATGGTAAGTTGGATATGTCATTGTATCTGTTACTTACAAATCATGTTAAAGTCAAAAATTGTTTTTGCTGCAGTAATTGGTTCTCGTTCACAGAGATATCTATCCTGTTGTTATACATGTTTATCATTGATAATACATGTATCATTGTCTTTTCAATGCAATGAATATTACCATAAAATGTTCACCTGAGAGTCACATAAATTTTCCTGTAGTTATATTGAAATATGTTTAACTAATGAATCAATAAAAACCTGCTATGTTACAGCTATTGTGCTGCTGAAGGATAAACATCCTGGCTCGTTTGTCGTCCGGGACAGTAACTCATACCCCGGTGCGTTTGGCCTCGCTCTCAAGGTCGCACATATCCCAGCCAATGTCCAAACCAAGTCAACTGGTGACCCCTCTGCCGACCTTGTCCGGCACTTCCTCATAGAGCCCACACACAAAGGTGTGCGGTTACGGGGCAGTAACAACGAACCTATCTTTGGTGAGTCTTATTTAAGATACATGATTCTTATGCTCAGTAGTAAGCCCATCCAAAGAAGTCTACACTAAAAATCTTTTCAATAGCTTTAATAAGGAGATAATTATTTGATGACATAAAGAAGGTTCACCAGAAATGATGACACCTGGAAATTACACAAGAAATGATGACATCTAATAGAAGGTACAAAAGAATCAATGACATATAGAAAGTACACAAATAATGATGACACTTAAAAGGTACACAAGTACCAATGACATATAGAAAGAACACAAGAATTGATAACAAGGTACACAAGAAAGTATTTTAGAGTTACAAAATATAAGTAGTACTAATTTAAGGAAAATTACTAAAAATTACAAGTATAATTTTTAAGGTCATATGTTCCCATTTGTGCTTGTGAAACTTTATTTGTTCATAAAATGTTCATATCTCCGTAGAAAGCTGATGATTCCATCTGTATTTTAACAAAACAAAAAAAATCTGTTTCAGGGAGTCTGGCGTCTCTGGTATACCAGCACTCTAATACACCACTGTCATTGCCTTGTAAACTCATGCTTCCTGACGCAGGTAAGAAATCATCACATGATTCTCAAATCAACCAATCGCAAACCCCTCATTTTAGGAGTCAGTTATACCAAGTCTGCTATTCAGAGATCACAAAAAGAACATCTGAGCAATCTATCAGTTCTGGATGACTCGGTGACCTCAATCAATAGTTAACTATATCTTGGCTTGATTCTATCATGAAAGTGAAAGTAATGCTTTGAGGTGGCTTCCTCTTTTTATCTTGCCATTAAAGGACCATCACCAAAAACAAACTTTAAGAAATTTGCCTGTTTTGAGGTAAATGTCTATATGGTCGTATCCTGATGGTCTTTTGTCCTAGCCTAACAATATGACCGACCACTTACCTGTAGAGGCTCATCTCCTATTGAGGAAAGTCAGGACAGTCTTATAGAAAAATAATAAAATGGCACACTTTTAATATAATGTTTCACACTTGGACAAATGACTAATGATATCAAACAAAATGTACTGTTGTTATTTTTTCGTAAAAATTGGTTTTTGCTGATTTTCTGTATTTGTCATCTATGTACAGAAACTATGGCGATGGATGGAAGTAGTACAATGGACAGCTCTTCGAAGTCTGAACTGCCGAGTTCTGCCGCCGCCCTCCTGGCTCAGGGGGCAGGTAAGTCTTTAACATCACCTCCACGCAGCAATACGCAAACGAGCATTCGTTATTCAAAATAAAGTGATGTCTTCAATTCTGGGTTTAGATTTTTTCCACATTAAGTGAAAGTCAATGAATGATGCCGACCAAAATTAAATATTTTACTGCAGTTAGGTTATATTTACCTGTTCATATCTCCACAGCTTGTAATGTTTTGTTCCTGAATACTGTGGATACGGAGTCACTAACCGGTCCCCAGGCTGTTGCCAGGGCAATGAAGGTGACCTTTGACACGCAGCCATCACCCAAGACAACAGTGGTCCACTTCAAGGTGTCCAACCAGGGTATCACCCTCACAGACAACCAAAGAAAGTAAGTAAACAGAGCTACAATTTATATCTAGTCTAATAGTTCACATAAAAAAAAAAATTGTTGAATTTATTCTTGTCATTTTGAATTCAATAGAAAAAAAAAAAAGAAAAAAAAATGAAGTTAGATTCCATTTCATTGTGGAAAGAGAATTCGGCAGAGCACTAGAGTCATAACAATGTAAATTTAAGGCGTGTCTCTTAAAATAGTTACGTTGATTTAAATAAATACATTAAAACTACTTTCATTTTCTAAATTCAAATTCAATAGGGAACTTATTTCTTCACATTTTACTTAATCTCCATCCATTTAGGACAAATGTTTTGTGATATTGCCTTTATTCGGAAGTATATCATTAAACTTCTGTTTCTCTCTTTAAAGATTATTTTTCCGCCGACACTACCCTGTAGCCGCTGTCACGTACTGTGGTATGGACCCTGATGGTCGCAAGTAAGTGTCCTTGTCAAGGTCACCTCGAGCTCATGTACAAAAGCCTTTTTTCTTTGAGTAGTATGCTGTACTTGTGCTACCTATAATGTTAAGGATTGAAATCACTGACCTGTTAACCCCAGAAAATGATAAGGCTTTAAGCCTTAACTCATTCAACCCTAAAATTTGATAATAAACTATTCCAACCTTTGAATTGGTAGAGTTCAAATGTGTTTTCAGAGTTGAATGAATTAAATACCGATATCAAGCTTGAATTTTAGACTCAATGGTTATTTGTTCTTTTGAATTTCTAAATCAATTTCTGTTATATTCATGTCATTTCTAATTCAATGCAAATTACATTTTGCCATTTTTGTTTTCAGATGGAAGAGAGAGACAGAAACTGGCGCTCTGATGGAAGCAAGGTAAGCACATATATACACAATGTACATGGATGTCTAATATTGATTACAAGCTGTTTTTAAAATAACTGCAACAACATTATCATTTTAACCAATTCACCCATAGAGTCACATTTGAATCTTACCAAAGGCTGAATTATTCAATCTCAAATCATGTATTTCTCTACAAATGGAAGTGAATTTCACAACTGTCCATAGTTTTTTTCTGATTTTATAAATCTCCAAAAGAAATGATAGCTCATTTAAAATATTTATTTTGAATTTTCTATAAAATTCAGGTCATAGTGAAACATGCTCAATTATGTCTGAATCACATTGGGTTCCTGGCCGAATTTTTTGTTTTTATGGATTATCCAGGATAAAGTTATTCAAAAATATATTTTTTATTTCAGAGTGTTCGGCTTTGTCGCACGGAAGTCTGGTGGCCATTCAGACAACGCTTGCCACTTGTTTGCCGAGGTTGATCCTGAACAGCCTGCATCGGCCATAGTGAACTTTGTAACAAAGATTATGATTGGTCAAAGTGGTAAAGTGAAGCCATAAAAAACAAATGTGAATTTGACCTTGTGACCTCTCTGTACCATAACTGACTTACCACAAATGGGTAATTTTGGAAGGAAGGAGGGAGAAACCAAGGAGATTTAACGACAACAGAAAGAGATGCCAAGGTCATTCAAAGACAATTAAGGGCACAAATGTTTCCCCGCATGTCTTTGGACATTAATTACGAGTTTCATAACTCATGTTACCATGGAGACAGAGAATCGTCAAGAACAGTGAAATGGAAGGATGGAACGTAGGGCAATATCTACTGTAATATACGACTACTGCGCATCGCCGTGGTTACAGAGGCGTCTGTATAGGTCCTCTACTGTCGATGATAACGTCGCTAACATTTGAGTTCATATACAAATGTAACCAATGAAAAAGATTTTAGTTTTTTGTGCAAAATTCAGCTTTACATTATACAAGTCATCAACTGCTTTTTCTATACGCACGTATAGAATCTGTGCAACTCCCGTAGAGTTTAACTGCTTTTTCTATAACAGTATAGAATCTGTGCAACTCCCGTAGAGTTACAATTATTGTTTAACAGTTGTAGTAGCCTTGCTCCGTTTTTCCCCCTTTTCGATTATTTAATGCTGATATTATTGAGTTATACAGGTGATAGCTATCCGGTAGCCTACCTGTAATAGGTTGCTATGGATAGAGGTATCCAGTGTTAAAGCTGGTAGATACAATCGGTATTGTATGTGCCTTGTTGCAGTGTTTATGAAAACGACAGATCTGATTGGCCAGCTGGCAATTTTTTTGGGAAGAGAGCTTCTCAAATTTGAATGTTTCGGTCAATTTTTATTGGCCAATACTTCTTCTCGCTGTTACGATAAACAAGTGACGAACAAGATTGGCATTTTATGTATCATTGAACATGAGAACGATGGTGAAAAACCCTTTTAATATATAATTGATTTAAATCCATTTTGATGCTCTGATATTTAATCTATGCAAAGATTTATCAGACTTTTACATATGACCGGTAACCAGATTATAGTGCTACCGAGCCCCTCACAGCTAGCCTACCCCTTACAAATTGAGAGTTTTATTTGATTTATTGACAGTATCTTATCATTGGACGGTCGTAATATGACATTGTATTTGTTTTGTTGTGTACCTGTGCATCATTTTGTTGGTCAGATCGTGGATATTATTTTGTCTTGTGAATGTATCTCCCGATGCCGGACTCTCTTCCATATATAGATGTTTATACCAATGTCGCACGAACAGATGTGTCTTTGTCGACGACACATAGTTACTATGGCAACACTCCGAGTGCTGAGAAGATGGAGGACAGATGGGGGTCGACAGTGTGTGTTCAAATGCTTTGTCTGGTTTATATTATATAACGACACTACTTCTGCCTCGTTACTATGGCGATGGTGGCATAGAGTTGTAACGAGCTGTAGATGTTACTCTGCATATTATTATTATTATTATATTAATTTACATGTTGTTAAATATGTATAGGTGATAAATATTGTATAGTTTAATTGTATTTAGTCAGCGAGTTCATATTTATTGATATTTTTTGTCTGAATAAGTTTTTTAACATTACGGAATAGAACCCATCCCTGCCCTTGACCTCATCATTGAGCCAGACTCGGCTCTGACTGGGTGCTGTACTGAGAATGGACCTGCTACGATATTGCCATTTTTGAATTCACAGAATCATATTCACAACCAAATTAATTGCTTTTATCTTTCTTATTATTGAGTATATACAAAGCAGTGATGTAACGATTATACAGGCAGTGTTATATGAAACATAATTCATCCGTTTGTGACTACATAATATGCATATAAATAGCATACCTGTATAATATCATAGATAGGTATCCAAGACAACCACATTTAGTGTTCATGGTCATTTTGAACTTCTATGGGGAAAAAATGAACGTCAACAAATTTCCAAAATACTTTTCCTCTTAATAATCACTTTTGTTTACAGCTTTGGGCAGAAATTGTTGATCAAGCTTTTCTGGTTATATCAGTGCCTTTGGATTCCATCAATTTGTTGCCTGAAATTTGGGTTTCGTTTAGGAGGAAGGTTTACAAAACTTCCAGAATAATGAGCTACCATCTTATAAATGAAATTTGGTTTAAATTGTTTTTTCATACTTTCAATGTTTCTTAACTCATAAATATTCACTCAAATTATGTACACATGTACTGAAAGTACTTTATTTTCATAAAAATAAATCACTTTGCTTATTTCAAATAGGATGTTTCCCTACATGTTTGTATTTCAAATCCTCTACAGACTGTTATTTAAGTTAACAAAATAAGTTAGCGCAAAACATTTTGATCAAATCAGTCGATTACTTTATCAAGTGTATAATTTTGCTGAATATTTTATTACATATTCGGAACTTTATTTTGACCATGAATTATTTCAGTCACCATGATAGTTTCCATGATAAAAGACTGATTTCATTCAGTAATTATATATTGGCTTAGGTGTGTTAGCTGGAATAGAATTCCTCTCAAGAGATTATTTGTACAATATTATACCTCATCTCAAATGTTGGCTACAAATTTTTCTTTGATGGTAACTTTTTTTCTTTATGGAAAAGACTTTTTAACAAAAAAAAAGCAAATTTTGGCTGTCGAGATTTATAAAGGGACATAACAGTCCAAGGTAGGAAAAGATGACTGAAATTTTTCCCTTTAAGAATTATTGTTCCGTCTCTTCAATTTGCAATAATACCAAGTCATGCAGTGTATAATGCAACTCTGTTAAATATTTACAACCAGGTTAGCTCGCACTGCTTAACGAAGACATGGGCATAACTTACTATCAGGCTCTTTGTAGGAATGTTACTCACATATGTCAGACACTATATGTGGTTATATTTACTGATGAAATAAAAATCAGATATTTATCCGTCTTTGTCTCCGCTCTTTTTTTCATATGCTACTTTCATACGAATTCATATTGCATTCAGGCAGGTACAGAAAACATATCCATGTATTATTGATTTTGATGCTTATACGTCCGCTTTTACGGCCTTTTAGCAGACAATCTTAAAGCGTGAGTATTTTTAAGGTCATGGGTACCACTGCTTCAGTTATAATCATAAAGAAGAGTTCCACTAATTTTTTTATATATATATACTGGGAGTAATCTCCCTTCTATGAAGAAGATGAAGCAACCAAAAGGACCAATTCCTGCTTAGGGGAACTCCTACTGTCTCATTTATCATGTGCTCTTATCTTAACACTTGTAAATTGGACTTCATTTTAATGCTGAGCTTTTTATAATTCTAGTATGGCAACATAGTAAGGTGTAGACTATGCAATGTAGAGGTCCCGAGTTTGTCCCTCGCAGTTCTCTTGATTTTTCTACTTTCAAACATTCCAATTTTGATCAGCTACAATTCTGCGAAATGTATGGCAGCATGATTTTTATGGAATATTTCTAAATTTTTCACAAGAGAGACAAAAGGATATTAATTTCTTGGTACCCTTCATCTTAAGCAAAATGAAATGTCTACCTTATGCCAGGGAAATGAAAATTGAAAATTCCCTCTGCATTTCATAACTTCTGTTATGTGATTTTTTTTGTTCAAAGCTGAAGGAACCAAAATTCCCCATAAAATATTATTGTCGTCGTACAATTAAAATTCCTGGGTTTGATAGGAAATTCACCCGTTACCTTCACCTGTATGACCGTATAAGGTAGGACTGTTAGCTGTTTGTGTGAAAATAGAAACGATTACCGTACCGAAGGGCACAACAATACATGCCTGTCACGTGCCAACACTCTTATAAATCCCCGTGACCTCGAAAGTAGGTCAAGGCCTTTTATTTGAGGAACCTTTATAGCACTCTGTCCAAGGTACCTACTGGCCATATATCATAACCCTAGGTCCTCCAGAAGTAGTTCATAGAAGTTGACGGACGGAAAACAACCGACAGTTCCGCAAGCTCACAGGCAAGCTAAAAACTACAGTGCAGTGGGACAGAAATAATTTAAAAAGAAGTGTCTTAATTTCGTCTGTACTATTCCTTATATATTGTGGCAAAAGGAGAACATATTCTGCCCTTGATCAACTCGCACTCTCGAAAAAATCTTTTTTCATAAAAACTGCTTCCCTTTGTCCATATTTATGTTTTGTAGACAAGGGTGAAAAACAACAAAAAGACAATTTTCTATGCATCACCATTTTTTTGTTATCTTATTTATTTATTTTTTCGCTCACCTTCGTAGCAAAAAAAATCACTTTTTTATACCATTTTCAGTAACATTCATACAATAGCATAATCAAGTTTACAGTTTTTAGACCTTGCAGCAAAATAATTCATTTACATTATCATTTCCTTATTCACACAAAAATATACCATAAACACCCATTCTATTATCGGACACCCATACCATTACCTGACAAACATGCTAACCTAAATATTTCACAAATCAGAACATCAGTACTGGAGATCTGAAGGAACCTTGGTCATTAGGCACCGAAACCTTGCATAACATTAATATAATGTGTATCATTCAAACAACTTCTTCACTCGGCACTCGACTCTTAACCCTTTCACCGCTATAGACTATAATGGACTCATCCAGATCAATGCATGGTCGAGTCTACTAAAGCTACATAGGGTCGAAAGGGATAAACCCAAACAAAAGGTAACAGAAGTAGTAAAGACAATATAAAATAACATACAAACCTCTTATGTATAGTCTTTTGCTCTCGACCCCAAACTTGACCAAATGTAACGCCAGTGCTACAGAAAGTTGAGGTCTTAGCACTAACATGACTTGATATATAAACCTTGCATCACGTTATATAATATACATTGTGTATATCATTCAAACCTCTCATGCATTCAATTCTTTGAACAAAAGGAGAAAAAAGATGGAAAAAAATACATTATATAAAACAACATTGGAACCTGGTATGTCTAGACTTTCACTGAAACCGTACGTTTACAACAGCTACGCTGCAGAAAGTCTAAATTAGCACTAATATTACCTGATTTTGTTACATGAAACAATCAGTTTATCTTTAAATACAGTAAAACCTTGTTTGTATGTCCATCATTTGTCCAGCAAAATTCAACATTATGAAATGGTTTGGGATATATAGAGAGACATATATACAGGAACTGTTAAGGATAATTGGAACCTGGAAATATGTTAGCAGCAAGCAAAGTGGGACAAAAATGAGACAGGCGTTTTATCAAGGTTTAACTGTATACGATTTTTAAGGATCAATTCTTCTTTATCAGGCCTCAAGCTTTTCGCCACAGCTCTCATCTAACAAACAGGTTTACCTGTATTTCATAAATTTACCTGTTTACCTGTATTTCATAAATTTACCTGTATTTCATAAATGAATAACTGTTTGAACTAGTAGAACCTTTTGGAAAACAATGAATAAAAGTGGCTCTATATTACCTCTACAATATCAATATGATAAATTAACAGGGTCTATCTATCAACAACGTAGACCTGGACATAAGGTTTAATTCCATACAAAATGCTGTACTATAAAAGTGGACATTTTTTCTCTCTCACGATTTTGCATTAAAAATTATCGTGACAATAAGGGCTCAACCTTTATGGTAGCTGTATTTGCACCCAGGAACAGGAATCTGTCCACTTTCTTCCATACTTTCAGTATACCAATTATCCAAGTTCTGAAATTTTAATTCAATTTTTCATTTCAAATTATGGAATTGTTCATCATATGTCAAATTGGAAGTAGAAGAAGAAATGCTATTTTCCAGCAAGGAAACAACAATCTGGGGTACGATAGCTAAACATGTATTCTGACATGTTCAGAAGTTATGAAATAAAACAAATTTCTCTCTAACATCAGAATATGCAGTCAAAATAATGTACCACAAATACTATACGAACCTAAATTTCTTCTAAATACACAAATAAAATATTTTTTATCAAACAAACAAGCAAAAACATAGTTATGTCTCAATGTATTGATTGGGAATCACGGTTGGTTGACCGACACATGTTTAGTTGGGCCATGTTTAATAACTTTCATTTGGAAAACATGTTTTTACTTCTTGAGACAGGGGAGGTAACCATGCTTCACAATACACACTATTCTTTTGTCAAGTTTTGTACAAACTACTTTTTCACTATGTGATAAAGTTGTTTACAAAACAATTGTCCACTAGGTCAATGAAAACGACACTCTAGTTTTGGAAAGTCTTGTACTATCTGATTAATATCTGTAGAATGACGAGGGCAATTTCAAAATGAAAGTTGCAAGAGAACTGAAAGGCACTTTAATCACAAATGATCAACTTATATTTTTTGTAATGTTTATATTCTATAACAGATGATCTTAAATGAATTTATTTCTCCATGTTCATGCATATAATGGTCATTAAATCTCCTAGGAAGTATATTGTATGAGTTTCTACAATGAAGATTTGGTCGCATAGGACATAACTGCACTGAAAATTAAGGGAATTGATTTCTTTGAAATGAATAAAAAAAGGATTCTGATGATGGCCAACCTTTTGGGCCAAAACCTGTAAACTGGATTCAATTTACCGAGACTCCCCATTTTATGTTCTTTAAAATAACTTAAGATTTCTGATAACGTACTGCCTTTTGCCTATCCACAAAGACAGGTCGATTTACTTTTTAAAGTAACATTTTCAGGAATCAAGTCAAGCAGATCTGCAAATGTTAAAGGAGGCCTTGACAGTTTTTGTAACAGACATCAGACCACGAGGTGCGTCCCTGTTTCATAAAGGAACAACTCGGGCCAAACTATTTGGGACACCCATTAATATGGCTCTAGTTTGACTGCACTTAATAGCTTTATTGGAACAAGAAATTAATTTCAAACCCTCAGGGTATTAAAACAGTTACTGTAAATATACTTATTTTTGAGCACTCGTATTTTAGCACATTATCAAATGTTCACCTCTGGGCCCCAATGGCGCTACTTCCATCATCCCCATCATCCACATTTAGCACTATGATCATCGCCTCACACAGGACAGCACATGCCAGATTCAAAACGAAATGCTTGTAAACATTGTCCCTCAGTCAACCATCATGACCGATGCTGCCACCAATGTGATCCCCAATTTCAAACAGCACTCGCAACAACATCCATAAGATAACACACTGGGGCTATCACACCGGTGCATGGCTATGCACAGCTTCAGTTTAAAGTACAGGTACACTGTATAACCATATGGAGAATTATATATACCCACTATATATTTGTTGTGGGAGACTCAGTAGTCTAGTCTTCACATATAATACAAAAATCATGTTGTTTTCAAAAATCACTGTCATGATTAATTTGCCTTCATTATGGATGGCAAAAAAGGGAAAAGATGAACTGCAGTGAAAATGTCCAGGTATACAATATTTTAAACCTAATAAAATTACCTATAGGATCTATAGCAATTGTTTCAGGTTTCACTCGTTTGACAGACAAAACAATTCCCGGAATATGGTATCTTCTTCATAAAAACACCTATAAGATCTATAGCAGTTGTTTCAGTTTTCACTTGTTTGACAATGGCACAAACTAATACAGACAATATTTATCCTGAAAGCACTGAGAAGCTTGTGGTCTTCTCTGCCAGAACACTTGATCAACATTTGTTGCAGTATTTATTGTCGACACGACTGTATGTATAAAGATTTTCTATCAGCGTTAAAATGAAAAAGCCTTCCGTCTCCAGTTTTCGAAATATTTTTGAAACATTTCGTGAGGTTCATATAAACACTGCCGTAAGATATTTGACAACCGTGGACCTAAAAGCTATTAATATCACCTCCTTCTGCCCCCGTATCCCCGGTGGCTGTCGACCTCCCTCTCCCTACGTACAGGAGAGCGAGACCTACTCTTGTATCTGTCCCTGTTATTGGATCTGTCGGGCGAGCGTGTATTGTATTTGTCTATTGCTCTTTCACTACGATTATAATCCTGCATATCCTCACCACTTGCAATCTTGCTCAATCGTTCCTGAATTTCAGACTTATTTTTTACCACAGGAGAACTTTTTGTTAATTTGCTATTCAATCTCCGAGGACTTTCCTCGTACTCTTCCCGCGATTCACGTTGGTCCTTTTTCCTTGATTTTTCATAAGATTTGTCCATAGATTCGTCCCGTGAAGTATCTCGGGACTTAGTACTAGATTTCCCTTTCCTGCCGTAGTTCACCTCCTCCTCCTCACTATCTGAATATGCCTCTTTTTTCCTGTATTTTTCGCGAGATGTGTATGAACTTTCTTCCTCGTCCCTTACAAATGACTTCTTGTCCCTCTTTTGAGCCCTATCTCCCCTATCAAAGTGTTGTACTTCTTCTTCAGAACTTTCCACCTGCTGTTGCTGTTTTTTCTCTGGCTTCTCTCGAGTCTGTTCCCTTGTTCTGGACCTCTGCACCTCTCCACCGTTATGGGATTGCCTCTCTTTTTTCTGCACATTCTCAGTATATTTGTCTTGATGATCGTCTTCCTCACTTTCACTTTCTTGAGCGATCCTATCAATTCTGCGTGATTGTTCTCTAGACTTATCTGACTTGCTGTACCGTTCCACTACTCTTTCCTCCTCACTACTTTCCTCAGAAGAACTATCCATCCTTGCCTTTTTGCCGACTTTTTCTGTACTTCTGTTATGTTTGGTAGATTTAGCTCCCTTTGCAGAGCTTTCCTGTTTTTCGTCTTTACCTTTCTTTTGCCTTTCCCACGGATCGAAATATGTATCGTTTGTAGATTTTGGTTTACTCTTAATTTTATCCTTATTTTTGGGTTCCACCACGACTTCCTCAGCCGAGTCGGAGTCAGAGTCGGAGCTACTACTACTACTACCACTACTACTACTGGAACCACTGCCACTGCTGCTGCTACTACTACTACTGCTGGCTTCCTTCCTTACAGCTGCTCGATGTTTCTGCGGTTCCCTTTTGTCATTTACAACACTTTTAACCTTTCCTTGAGATTTCCTTCTGTCTGCAACCTCTTCCTCTGAATCACTAGTTTCTTCCTTCCTTTGTCTTTTATCCATCTGTGGCCTTCTATCATTATTAATTCTCGAGTTATCTTGTCCCCTACTATTTCTACGATCTACAATTTCTTCTTCAGACTCACTTCCAACACCCCTTCTAGCAGGTTGCCTTTCATTTCTTTGCCTGGAATCGTTTTCATTCTTTCTCAGATTACCCTTACTTTTCCTTCTGTCTTCCATTTCCTCCTCAGAATCACTGCCTGCTTGCTGTCTCCGCTGTTGCTTACCATCATTCCTTTGTGATCTGACATCTTTTTCAGAATATCTTTGATTCGCTTTTCCACTGCTTTTCCTTCGCTCAATCACTTCCTCCTCTGAATTACTACTTTGTTCTCGCCTACGTTTTTCATTCCTTTGCTGCCTTTTATCATTTTCTGTATCCCTCTGACTTTCTTTTCCTCTACTTTTCTTTCTATCTGTTACTTCCTCATCATTACTTTCATTCTGTCTACTTCGTTTTTTATTTCTTTGCTGCCTTTCATCATTTCTCCCGATTTTACTTGTATTCATTTCTTCCTCATCAGAATCACTGTCCGCTCTCTGTCTTCGTTGCCTGTCATTTCTACTTTGTCTTTCATTACTTTGTTGCCGATCATTTCTACTTTGTCTATCATAACTTTGTTGCCGATCATTTCTACTTTGTCTTTCATTACTTTGTTGCCGATCATTTCTACTTTGTCTCTCATTACTTTGTTGCCGATTATTTTTACCTTGTCTTTCGTAAATTTCTTGCCGATCATTTCTACTTTGTCTATCATAACTTTGTTGCCGATTATTTTTACTTTGTCTTTCGAAACTTTCTTGTCGATCATTTCTATTCTGGCGTTCATATTTTTCCTGTCTATCATTTCTATTATGTCTTTCATTATTTTCTTGCTGATCATTTCTTTTTCGCCGATCATTGCTTTGCAGTCGATCGTTTCTACTTTCCCGATCATTACTTTGCTGGCGATCATTCCTATTATGTCGATCCTTTCTACTCTGTCTATCATTGCTCTGTTGTCGATCGCTTATTTGTCCAGGATCGCTGGTTCTAGACCGATCTTTTCTGTTACTTCTACTTCTATCCATCACTTCCTCTTCCTCGGAATCACTATCTTCTCTACCTTTTCCGCGATCGTTTCGTCCCTCTTTCCCGTGATCGTTTCGTCCTTCGTTCCCGCGATCGTTTCCTGCCTGTCGATCATTTCTCTGATTGCTCCCTCCCCTCCTCACTCTCCTATCATCCTCAGAGCCACTATCATCCTTCCTGCCTTTTTTATCCCTCCTCCCTGTCTTATTTCCTTCATCAGCATGTTCACGGTAGTCTCTCCCTCGGTTGTTCTGTCGTTCTATAATCACCTCCTCTGAATCATCTCTCTTTCCCCTATTGATATTTCTGTTTACTTCTTTTTTATCCTTTACACTCCTTGGAGTATCTTTTGCCTTTTTTTCCTTTCTATTTTCCTTCCTGATTTTTTCTTCTTCCTCCTCTGACGACGAATCGTTTCTCTGTTTTCGTTGTTTAGCATTGATAAGACTTTTTTCTTTCCTGGCTTGCTTTTCTTTCTGTTGCCTACCCTTACTATCCTTGGTTGACTTTTTCCTTTTTGTAGGTTTGTCGTCATCTGATGAGCTCTCTACAATAGAAATTTGAAAACAATTAGGGGTTGTACACAAAGTTTTACAAAGTGAGCTTCATAGATAACACGTACACGTACACATAAAAGAGTAAAAGAAACCCCAGTCTAAACCTACCATGAAATCCCATAGACCAAGCAAGTCAATTAACTATAGCGCACACGTGATGTCCCAAATTACACATACTTGCAAAAGAAATCCCAGTAAAATATTATCTTTACAGAAAACAATGTCTGGATATAAAGCAAATGTAAAAACAACATACACAATAATACTGTATACTGTTTGGTGCAGTTTATATTTTTCACCTTTTTTGCCCTCTGCAATAAGGGAGAATTCATCATGAAAGAGAAGGGCATTAAATTTTACTATTGAAGGGGTAATATTTGACTGTGTGAGAGTTTCCCCAGTATACAGTGTTTTGTTGATAATAACCTTAGACATTTTTTCACAATGCTTGGTAAAAATTTGTTCAGGACCAGTCAAGAAAACGCAAGCACCTTTACTACTTTAAAGGATTTTCTCAGCCTGAAAGGAATCTAATATAGATAATTCCGGAGAATTTCATCACAGCTATCGCTAATAATATACAGACTTTGTCTCAACTTTGATGCGAAACAGATCAATCAGAAAATGTTGTAAGACAAAAACTATGAAACTATCATAACAAATATTTACTAATGTCCAATATCTCCAAAAAAATATCATAGTAATTTATAAAGTGCCATATGAATTCCTACTAACCTGATGAAGAAGATGAACTTGAATCGGAAGAAGAGGATGAAGATGATGAGGATGATGATGATGAAGAGGAGGATGATGATTCCTCGTCAGCCTCAGCTGCCTTCTGCTGCATTAACTGTTTAGACTTGTTTTTAAGATGTTCTCGAAGGTCATCCCTGTAACAGGTACGTAAATGACGATAGAAAATACTTCCTCCAAAATATGCTATACCGTATAATCCAATACATAAACAATCATGCACGCGTTTACACTTCACATTAATATTTTGATAAAGCAAAACAAAAACTTAATTAATTTTAACAAGCTTCAAACAAACCAAAATGAAAAATGTGTGATATCTGGAAAGTTTTATAAATTCCATATGAAATGGAAACGAATTTAAGATTCATTTGTTAACAACGATCAAACGTTTTTAGCAAATAATGCCAAAAGCATGTATTCTCGGACCACTCAAGTCTTACAATTCTGTCATCTTGGCTCAATATTTACTGCCTCATCGTGACGTTCTAGTATACGGCCATGTGGTCATTGTTCTAGTATCACTGACAGAAATGCCAATGCTTTAGATAATTATAGTTCACAAAAACCAAAATCATCTATGCAGAAACAAAGTTTTTGCAACAAAAATCAACTTTAATTTCAATATCTCACTTCAGCAAGTTTACATACATATCAAGTTTTTAATTTAATGCAATTCATTAACATACACTTTCAAAAAAATAAAAATATAACAATAGTGATTTTATTTCTGTGTTTAAAGATTACTTACGTCAGTCCCCCAAGTCCGATAGTGGTGAAAAAATTAATAGCAAATCTGGTGTTCCTTGGGTTGTCACGTGGCATCATGCCCTCAAAGAACTGGACCAGAGTCCTGAAAATTTAAATACAAAAACATTTTAACTTGTTGTTTTTTTGTGTGTGTTTAAAAAAGACCAATTCCAATTTGCTTTATCTGATTTCTATAACTTACTTAAATGTCCGAGACACAGAGATAAACAACTGTCAACGTTCTAGTCAACTCATTACAATAAATCACAGAAATTGACAAGAAATACATTTTTCCACTTATTCACTTGCAGTATCAATTAGTAATTCAAATAATTTGTGAATGTTTATTCAAATCTCTTCATATCCTCATAAAAAAATTACTTGACGCACATATAAGAGCACATGTGTCTTTGAAGTTTTACATCATACCAAAGCCATGTAGGTCAATAACAACTACACATGATCAGTCAAGCATATCAAACATGGAAAAGTGTCGTAACTTACGGGTCCCGAAGCCGATTGTTCAGCTTAGGAAGGCCCATATACTCGGAGAGTTCCTGGAACAAGGTCTTGATGAAGATCCTGCTGGCCGAGGTTGTGTCCTCTTCATTCAGTCTCACACAGGACAGCACCTGGAGTTTAAAATCTTGAGGGTAAAGACATTTACTACATAATTCTGTCTCCTGAACCTCCTTTGTGACAGATGGGGCAACACTAAACAGTAAAATACAAAGCTAAAACATGAATGCCCCCACTCCAATAGAATTTTGTGTCATTGTTGATTAATTTTCACAAATAATAATCAAGTTTATGAATTTATTCTTCATCAGTATTTAACATTCTTTCGAAACAGCCAGGGTCATATGAAGAAGTGTGGCGAGCAAGACACCGCTAAGAAGTAAGAGAGAAAAGAAAGATAGAGATCCTGCATGACTGTTGCTATGGGGCAACGGATCAATTTTTAAATAACATGTAATTGAGATCCCTCCTTTAATACAGAGTATGCAGTGTCCTATTCCGATCTCTGGAATGAGCCTCTACTGTGAGGACACACTTACCCCCCAGGAAATGGCATCAGTGTGTAGAAGGTGGGAGAAGAACTTGGCCACATTGCGGAGTTTATTGGTCTCCAGACGGTGTGTAGTTTCGTACTGCTCCTTGAACATATCCTGGAATGGGCCTATGAACTTCTTGTTAATCATACAGAATCTCTGTCAATATGAAAAAATAGTTGTAAGACAATATTGACAATACAAATCTCGATCAACAGATTGGGAAGGCTCTTTACAAATCAAAAATAGCTTATATAACTTGTCAACAAAAATCATATCCCAAATATAAGAGATTTGATAAGCTGCATAAGTAACCTAATTAATTCAATGTCTGAAGCCAATTTTTTTATTCCCCAATTCCTTTTTTTCCATAACAATTCCTTCAAGGATCTCCCTCAATGTATTGGCAAACTCTGAAATAATGTAAAATTATAGGTAGACAAATGGTGTCAGTGCACTTGATGGATGCACACACTGATACACTTACATAGCAAATTTACCCCCACCACACCCTTTAAATGCACAGGGGGTATAATAACAGGATCTTCCACAGATGTCCATTGTGCTACACATACCTGTGCCAAGAGACCAAAGAACTTTTCATAGGTTCTCTGCTGCCCGCAACAGTCCAGCACCATGTTACACAATTCCACCTACAACATGAAATCAGGTGGTGTGATTCTCTAGGGTTAAATGTCCTATAAACAACTATTAAAGGTCAATATGTCTTTGTTAGTATGTACATATATATATAGCAGCATTTCTAAACATTTTCTTCAGGTTGGTAAGTAAGGATTGTGAAAAGATTCATGTAGCACAACCAGTGACTAGTATGGTATGTACACTAGTCACCCTCACCAGACAAATGACCAGTGAAGTTTATGTACACAAAGGTGTAAAATATGTTCCGAGTTATCTACAAATCGATGTCAATTCTGCTATGCTGTAAGCGTATGTACAAAAAGTTGTTATATATGTACCGAAATGACTCAGCAGCAGTAACAGTGAGGGTACTGTGTAATACACTAGCCTTAATGTCTGACCATGTGCCTCCTGCTTGTAAAGGGATATCTGAACTATTAAGTTACTCATCTTGATATTAAGCTAATCATGCTTCTAACATTTTTGCCTTTCGCCAAGAGTAAAAAGACTAGCGAAGTGGATGTACAGTGTCTGGTTAGCTTGATCAGATATATGGCAGTACTATATTGTCTGGTTAGCTTGATCAGATATATGGCAGTACTATATTGTCTGGTTAGCTTGATCAGATATATGGCAGTACTATATTGTCTGGCAGTACTATATTACCTCCTGGCCAGGCTTGAGTTCCATCTTGAGAAGTTTGTGAGCACACTCCTCGAAGTCGAGACTAGACTGAATTGTGAGGTAGATGGTACGACGTAGAGCCACCAGATTTGTCTCCGTCTTGTCAATGATCACCTGGTTCGCAGCTTCTGTAAACAGTGGTACAGTGATATAAAACTTAGCTACTTAAGGGTCCCACTTCTGTAGTTACAATCACCAAGAAGAGGTCAACATGGAGTATTCTCCCTTATATATAGAAATAAAGCAACATAAAGGAGTTTCTGTGGATCAGGTTTACTTCCCTAACAAAATACTCCTCATACATTTAATTCTGTGCTTTTCTGTATCTAAAGTAGGTTAAATGTAGGACTGGCAGTGGATAGGTCTTAAGTTTGGCATGTTTAAAAAAAAATCCTATGGTTCTTTTTATTTGTGTTGAAAATGTCTTCCAAAATATATTTCATGAAACATGAAGTGTCAAATGTGATCCATATTAACTTGATCGTACGCTTTTAAGATGAGATTTTTTTTCTTGTAAATATTTCAGAAATTACAGGTCTACAGAATTTGAATAAAAACATTGTATCTTGAATATGAAGAAAGCCAATTAATGTACGAAGGAAATATGTGTGACAAGGGAAAATTTCAAACAATTTCTTCAGTAATGAATTAGGCCAAGAATTCCACGGGAGTGGATGTGTCGCCTGCTCAGCGCTTTTAATAAGACAAGTGTTTAAGCTCGAGTTATCACGTAAACAGATATGCCAAAACGTTGAAAGTTGAAACTCAACAGAAAAACCCGCAATATATGTTGAACATTATTGCTTCTAGCATTACCGTACAACATTTGAAAGGAATTGTTTTACTACACAATGACCTTATTTGGCAATAAAATGGGCATAACTCCACCAAAAATACACGTCAACTTCTGAAATGCGAAGTTGTCCAAGCTATATTGGTATGCAATATGTGTACAAAGTTTGATTTCAATCAACCCAAGGGAACTCAAGTTATCGCACGAAAATCCTGTTTCGGACGACGCAACCAACGACGCCGACAAAGTAATACCTATATGTCACTTCACGTTGCAGGCAACACAAAAATGGGACGATTTTAGCTATAATAAAATAACTGAAATCTAGAAGTCTGCTAAAAAATAACCTATTCTTTATTTCGTTTTATGAAAGTTAGCATAGATATATTCAAGAATACCAAAATACACACGGACACAATGTGGTTTTTAAGTATCACTAACTTTCTACCCTGTATACATACCTTTCTCTTCATCATCCTCACTTTCACTGTCACTACCCGACCCGCTACCAGACCCATCCTCGTCTGAGCTATCCTCGTCCAGAATATCTACAACATAAATGTGTATAATTACCATGCTGTAGACAAAACATCAGTGGTGTACAAGACAATTAAATTAAATCTGTTCCCAACGGAACATTATATCCTAAATTCATCATTAGTTATCATGGTCTTCTCCATTGAATATATATAGAAACAATAAAGTAAATCTGTTCCTGAAGGAACATTATATCCTAAATTCATCATTAGTTATCATGGTCTTCTCTATTGAATATATATAGAAACAATAAAGTAAATCTGTTCCTGAAGGAACATTATATCCTAAATCCATCATTAGTTATCATGGTCTTCTCTATTGAATATA
>NW_018406522.1:406812-412493 GCF_002113885.1 Mizuhopecten yessoensis | reverse complement strand
AAAGAGGGAAATCATATAACTCGGCCAATAAAAGAGGGAAATCATATAACTCAGCCAATAAAAGAGGGAAAACACCATGATTTTTTGTAAGTACATCATCATTAACATGTTCTTTATAAATAAATCTACGACTGTTTTTCCTTTCACTCCTTAGGATGAGACACTGCTATGAAAGTAACTTGGCTGACCGTTCCTTTATGCTTTTATTTCAAACTATGCTCTGCTCGACATTTCGTAGTAAACCAAGTTACCTCCATGGCTAATTAAATTATCTTCTGGTTATGGCATTTGCAAATAGATTTATGGGGTTTAGACAGTGTAGACTGTATTTAGAACCTGAAAATATTATTGCAATACAATCAAACATTTCTTCGAGTCATACCTTGAACCCGTCTTTCCTGACAGCAAACATGACCTCAATCATGTACTGCACACGTTTTTCTATCATGCCCTCATGTAAGATGTTCCGCAGTCTCTCAAATATAGCTGGAAATCAAAATATAATTGACATGAAAATATTTTTAGTTTTTGCTTTCCTAAGTATTAGATGTTCTAAATTAAGTCCGGTAAAATAAATGCTTCAGACTAGTTCTGTATTTAAACCTTCTACTGGTATCCAAATATCCAAAAATATTCACGAAAAAAGGGAAATACAGCCACTAGAGACATACCTGTGAAGTTTCATTAAGACCTATCAAGAATGTTACAGTATTTACAAAGAAGCAATTATGATTTTTTTAAGTAGCAGTGATCTTATTGACTTTGACCAATGTGTTATTAAAACAATTAAATATTAATCTCATTAACTATTTCTGGAAAAACTACACAATGTCAGTTTGGTCAAACAGTATGTACAGCACTGTAACCAAACAGTCATGGACAACTGACCGTTGATTCCCCGGGGCGACACCTCAGTCAGCTTCTGACCAGACTCCTTCAGGAAACCAATGGACACCTCTACCGAGTCATCTGTAGGATTCTCCAGTAATAGGGTCAATATTTCCAGAGCTATAACCTCGTGTGCCTGGTCAAACAATCATGTACAAAAGTCAAAACTACATAATTTAATGGATGTACTGTATTACGAGATTTTTTTGCCGTTTTTAGCCCTCTGTAATGAGGGAGAATTTGTTGAGAATTTGTAATTAGAGCGAATATTAGTCATCAACATAAATACACAGTAATTCAATGGGAAAATGCAAAATTAGCACGGGATTTTATCACCAAAGGGCGAAAGTCTCCAGTTATATGGTATCAAATAGAAGTTTAACTTTGCTGTGTCAAACATTACAGTTTAACTATTGACTATACAACTATGGGTGGGGTCAAATTTCAGATTTTCTTATTTGAGGTCAAATTCCGATTTTCTTATATGAGGTCAAATGTCAGATTTTCTTATATGATGTTACACGGCAGATTTTCTTATATGATGTTAAATGTCGGATTTTCTTATATGAGGTCAAATGTCAGATTCTCTTAATAAGGTTAAATGTTCTTGTGTGAAAGTACACATTTCTAGCTAAGAGTGTAACTGAAAAAATATCTATTTCAAAGAGAAATTCTCATGGCAGTGGTGTTGGGTTTTTAGGTTACATAATGTATGTAGTTTAGCAGTGTTTAATGTACAGAGCTTTATTTCTGAACCATTATTTTCAGCGGGGTATTGTCCCTTTGACACACGTATAAACTTGTACTTACAACTTGCTGGTTCACTAGGTGGGCTAGGAAGCGTGTTGTGGATAGACACAAGGCTTTGTCATTACGTTTAAATCCTCGACGGAACTGAATCACCAGACGACGCATCATCAGCTCACCAATTTGTGGAAACTGAAGAGAAAAGTATACAGTAGGTTTATTTAAAAATATTTGGAATTGATAATAAACAGAGATATGCTGTATATATATAAAAGTGCAAGAAGAATGATACATTTATTTAAGGATTGAATCCTGTTGTGTTGTTTATAAGGTATAGGGTCAACCTCAATGGGTCTTGAAAATAAGACAAATATAACTGCACATATTGAATTTGTCTCCAGACCCATTTTAAGTTTATACTCCATAAACCTAAACAAAACAGGATTCATTCAATCCTTATATTTACATTCAGTGCCATTTGGATAATTTTTTGATAATTTCTAAAATAACAGATTTGTGCAAGTCTACTTTCTTTGAAGGTGCCAACACAGGTCATGCCATCACTCACTGTTTTGCATTAGATTCAGTGATAACATATAGATACTTGTTTATTTCAATCAGAGATATCTGTGTAAAAAAAATGTGTGAAAACAACCAATAAATGAGCCTATTCCCTGCACATAGGCCAACTGGAAAGTTTATAGAAAAATATTCTTTATATTTTTTAGTTGGGATATTGCGTCCATGATGAGTAGAAATTAAGACATATACAACTGACCTTTGTGTTGATGACAGAGACTAGACCAGCATACACGTGAGTGAAGGTAGGCGAGGCTGCCTGGGCCTGGATCACTGAACGACACAGCAAGCCCCTGAAACAAAACATCTCTCATTATTTCAAAGTACTGCAGGTGCTTACAAAGCGGTATTTAACTCATTCACCCCTGAAGTTTCATAATGAACTATTCCAACCTTTAAAATTGGAAAAGTTTAAGTGTGTCTTCAGGGGTGAGTGAGTTAATATTTTTTTAAGCAAAATTCTATTGCTTAGTTAATAATTTTGATAAGAACACATCTGCAAAGAAAACTTTACTACAGAACAATATTTCTCTCATTTCCGTGTGTGTAAAATAGAGCTGTCCAGTGTAAGAAAGGGGTGTAGGAAATTTCTATCTTACACCCCATTTCACGAGACCCGGGCCCACTTGTATAAAACATCTCAAAGTTAAGGGAAATCTCAAGCAATGTATTGTCTATGGGAAATCTTAGACTTGAGGAAATCTCAAGAGTTGAGATGTTTTATACAAGTGGGCCCTGACGTCACAATTGCTCAACAATGACGTTACCACACAAATTTGGGAAACACTGATGCCGCAATGCGGAAAAGGCAACGAGATGAAATTAAACCCTCTAGGATATATGCGGAAAAGGCAACGAGATGAAATTAAACCTTCTAGGATATATTAACGGTACACGTTAGAAAGATCAGATTACTTTTTCTGCAAATATGGGGTATGCTTAATCTCGCTTATTAATTCGTTTTCGTCAAAAAACCTCAGGGGAAAAAATGATATTTTAAAAATGGTAGCCAGTCCAAACACATTTTAATGGTTTCTGAGCTTATTCTGGTAGTACTCTTACATGCCCAAGGGTGTGGGATACGGAAATTTTACCCTCAGGATTTTCAAATTTGGCAAAACCCTCGGCTTACCACCCCTGGACGTGAAAGAGTCTTATAATCTTGTCATTCAATCAAATTTTCCTATGCCTTATTTAGAATCCAAAACAATTTCAAACTTTATCAACTCATTCACCCCTGAAATTTCATAATGAACTTTTCCAACCTCTGAATTCGAAGAGTTCAAATGTGTCTTCAGGGGTGAATGAGTTAAGCAATCATGGCAAAATAAAGTTTAAGACACTGACCTTCCTCTGACGATGTTTTCCTGAAACAACTCCTTGACGATATCCACCAGGTTGGATACGTTTACTTTGTTCACAAGACCATTGATGCTTTTTTTCAGCGCCTCCCACGCTATCCTCTGGAACTCCACACTGTAACAAGATAGTATTATAAAACACTTTAAAATGATATACCTGCTTATTACCTTCTACAGTGTAATTGTCTTGTGCAGTCACAAGATCAGCATTAAAGCACAATTTGTTGACTGCTTTACCAATTACCACAAACTCTATTCCCTTCTTACAATTACAACATTTTGTTTCCACGTTTTCAATTCTTTTCAAATGATACACATAATTTTTAATCACATTCTATATATATTTATCAACTCACTTTTTTGAAGCAAATGAAATATAATTTTGGGTTTTAAGTAATTAAAATATGTTTTTGGCATCTATCTTTTTGAAAAGATTTGAATACAGAAAACAATTTCATCTGTGTCTTACTTCGAAGTTTGTAACAAATATGTATATTAATTTCTATGGTTGAAGACATAGTTTCTGATCGCAATTCAAAACGGAAATAATTGAGTGAAGTCAAATTTAGCAAAGTCGAAGCAACAACTGACAACACAGTTACCCTAAAGTTGACTCACACTGTATAACAAGTCACTCAATAAAAGCGATATTAAATGTAGCTATAGAAGAACACTCTAACTGAAAGATGGATAACTGATAAAAAATACAGGGGCCTCTTCTTTGTGGAACAAATGGTTTATCTGTTTTTAAATGCAACATTTCAGGTATTAATACTTGTTAGGCTTGCATGAAAGCAGTATCAGATTACTAGGTTCGACCTTATTTCATAAACGAACAACTCTGGTCCTACCGGTTCAACTGTTTGGACCGTGATAACGAAAATGTCCCAAGTGTTTCCATGGTGTTACCTTGTTTTATCGGTTATTCCAGCCTGCATCATTCGGAGACGAGCCGGAGGAATGTAGGCACCACCAGTCCTTGTTGTTAGAGCTGAAGCTTTATTTGCAGCAGGTTTAGCGGCCTTCTCTCCATCCTTTTTGTCGTCCGGTTTTCCTTCCTCACTTTATAATAAGATCAATGATGACAAATTAAAACATATACCAGCCATCAACCAAAAGTCAGTATTACAGAGGGGTTTAACAATTGAGATTTAAGATTTTGTGGAATAAATTAATGATCCTGAATTATCCTACAAACAAACAAAAATCTTAAAAGTTCCTTACCTCCCTTTCTTGTCACTTGTTGACATTTTATCCGTGTCCCTACTACCATCTCTCCGTTTGTCATCATCTCTCCGCCTGTCATCATTTCTTCGTCTGTCATCATCCCTTCTTCTATCATCGTTTCGCCTGCGTACATCATTGCGTTCATCATCCCTGTACCGATCATTACGATCACGTCCTCGTCTGTCATCAACCCCTCTGCGATCATCTCTTCGTCTGTCATCTCTGTAACGCTCCCTGTAGTCGTCTCGGCGTCTATCGTCTCGGCGGAACCTGCGGTCCTCCTCACTGCTGCTGCGACGACCACCTCGTCTCCTCTTTCGGTCTTGACTACTGTCACTATTGTACTCTCCATCCTCTCTGTCAAAAACATGAACATCACTTAACAACAAATACAGTCTAATCATCCTTAGGAAGTACAAAATGGGGAATTCTTTATGCAGGTGGTCTCTTATCAACAAGTTTCAATTGTCCATGAAACCATTACAGTAACTGTAGATTCTCACTCAGATATAGATGGTCTTTTAATGCAGTTGCATTATTATTTTGACCAAAGAGTTATAAGTCAGACTAAAGGCCCATGGGCCTTAACGGTCACCTGATATATTTATACAGAGAGTTGATTTTGTTTTTAACATGAACAGAAATATTATTCAAAGTGACAAAAAACAATAAAACCACCTTACTCAATATCTAGCATACAGATTTCAGACTAAAAAGGATTTGAAACTAGCACCTCTGATTCTTAACAAGGAAAATGAAGAAATTTTAGCACACTGACTCCTTTGAGCCCCACCCTACAGCCCTTGGGGGTAGGGCTGGCTCAAAATTTTCAAAGTATCAAACTGTCAATTCAAGGTTATAATTCCAATCAAGTTATTA
>NW_018406522.1:405259-406155 GCF_002113885.1 Mizuhopecten yessoensis | reverse complement strand
ACCCTTTTTGGCCCCGCCCCTCAGGCCCCTGGGGGCTTGGGACTAAACCGGCCACTCTTTTTGTTGACCTTTGTCCATGGAAGGTTCCTGCAAAATTTCAATGAAATTGGTTCAGGGGTTTTGGAGAAGAATATTATTGAAATTTTAGTCAATTTGACCCTTTTTGGCCCCACCCCTCAGGCCCCTGGGGGCTTAGGACTAAACCGGCAACTGATTTTGTTGACCTTTGTCCATGGAAGGTCCCTGCAAAATTTCATTGAAATTGGTTCAGGGGTTTTGGAGAAGAAGTTGAAAATGTAAATTGTTTACGGACGCACGACGGACAAAAGGCAATCGCAATAGGTCACTTGAGACTTTGTCTCAGGTGACCTAAAAAAAGCAAATCACAGTTATTACTATGATGTTACTTTACAAAGGCTTCTGTCGATTAACCGATTGACCAGTTAACCAGATAACCCCATAAACTTATTATTACCAAATAAATAGAAGTGATAAAAAAAATACAATTGCTAGTTTTTTACTTACCTCCCTCTTCTTCTTGAAATCTGTGAAGAAGAAAAAAGAAAAAAAATGAAAACAGTGTTCAATCAGATATCTGCATACATTAAATTATAATTGACTCTAATAAAAATGTTTAAGGGTGAAATACTTTCTCCATTTAAGTACAATTCTTACAAAATGTTATTGTATGACAAAACAAGAGGCCCATGGGCCTTAACGGTCACCTGATATATTTATACAGAGAGTTGATTTCGTTTTTAACATGAACAGAAATATTATTCAAAGTGACAAAAAACAATAAAACCACCTTATTCAATATCAAGCATACAGATTTCAGACTAAAAAGGATTTGAAACTAGCACCTCTGATTCTAAACAAGGAAAATGAAGAAATTT
>NW_018406522.1:313065-403817 GCF_002113885.1 Mizuhopecten yessoensis | reverse complement strand
CTATTTTTGTTGACCTTTGTCCATGGAAGGTCCCTGCAAAATTTCATTGAAATTGGTTCAGGGGTTTTGGAGAAGAAGTCGAAAATGTAAATTGTTTACGGACGCACGACGGACGACGGACAACGACGGACAAAAGGCGATCGCAATAGGTCACTTGAGACTTTGTCTCAGGTGACCTAAAAATGCTTGAGATTCTCCTGAAGAAACACATTTGATCATTGTGATTTGGATGATCTACATAATATACCGGTAAATACATAGTAACCTTATTGAGCCAATTTCCTTTCAGCACAGGGATAAACACTAACTTTTTTGTTTGGTAGTCCACAAGACTATAGTTGAATAAATTGTATTAATAGTCCTTCGTTATTGTAACTAGTCCAAGATTTCCTGGTAAGGAAACATCGCGATCTACAGCACAAAACATAAAAATTAACCTATTGTAGAGGACTTAAAATATCTTTTGGCATAAAAATACGGGAAAGTTTTAGGTAAATTTTGACAATTATCATGCAATTGATCTTATTTCAAGCAGTTTTCTAAATTTTAGAAAGTAATATTCTTATTTTATAATCATATTTTTCACAAGTCCAAAGGACCAGTTAGGTTAGGCGATTCACTAGTCCTCACTGAAATATACTAGACCAGGACTAGGGTTAGGGTCGACCCCTGCCTGAGCACCAGGGTTCTCCCCAGAGTTTTTTTAAGCTGATATGTTTCATTTGCAACGAATGTTCAAGACGGACACGCTAATATAATACCTTATAATACCCTATCAAAGGGGGGGGGGGTAATATTATGTTTAAATAGTTACTTTTATTTACAAAACTTCTTTTGATGAACATTGAAATCAAAGAAATAAATAAGTGTTCCTTATGTCTGAATTTTCAGCAATATTATTGTTTGTTTTTAAATATTCTAAAAAAATACAATTGATAGAAAGGTGTATGAGTTTTGTACATTGAATAATAGATATGACATTTGTCTCTTATCTTTACATTTGTATCCCTTACTTTATCCCCATTAAAAATAATTTAAAGAAGAAATATTTAAAAGCGGTTAGTGTTATAGGGGGAAACACTTACATGAAAAAGTTTACATCACAGTTCTTAAATTATTATTGAAAGAGAAAATGTTTTAATAAAGTGTACAGTGTTTTTATTTCCTCCAAAACTGCATTAAATACTGCTGTCAGTAAATGTGATTAAATATTAAAAAAGCATTTTTATTTGAGCCCTTCTTCCTAAAAAACAACAAATCCAGATTTTCATTTCGCTTTACGGTCTGTACTTTACACAATCCAAGATGGCGACCATCACTAACTGAATACACACGCTATTTCAGCGCTGTCAAATGCAATCATATGTGAGTAAATTGATTTATAATGGATGTAATAAGTGTTTGTTTTGTTAATCCAACACTAGTTTCCTCAATTAATCACCTATTGACCATGCTAAAAGGATCTGGTGGTACTTGCTTTAGGCTCCAGTGAGCACGCTTGCCGGACACCTGTGGGCTTGTTGTTCGGCCCCCTTCCCACTAGTTACAGGCCCCCTGTGGCAATACGCCTATCATGCAACTGACCAATGGGGTAATTACTGGACGTGTCTCAGCCTTGTGATTTAATCAGTGTCATTTCTTGTGTAAAAAGACCACCTTCAGTACAAATAACAAGGTGAAATGGTTCAAAGTCTAAGGTGATATGGGTCAATTAAGCTGATACGGCAGGGAGGATATCGAACTGAAGATGACACGGAGCCCTATCAGCTAAATGGCCTGGGGAGAACCCTGAGCACATAAAATTATGTATACAGAAAGATCCCAGGTCACATAAACCCATAGGCACTTTAATTTGTGCCAGATGAGCTAAATCCTGTTTTTCAATTTGTTCTAGGAATCATCTTTGAATAGTGTTTGTACAAATAAACAAGACAACTCATCTTAAGTATTGTTGTTTGATAAAACACCTCACTAAAACATTTCTGTTTGGACTACATTAATACAAACATTTCTATTTGGACCATTTATACAAACATTGCTGTTTTGACAACATTATACAAACATTGCTGTTTTGACAACATTTATACAAACATTGCTGTTTTGACAACATTTATACAAGAGATACTTTTCCATTACTTTCAATGAGTCCATAAATAAACAGTGAACTTATGAACAAGACGGATTTCACTAGACAATGTGACACCTACCCCGACAGCAGATCTGAGAACAGCAGGAACTTCCTCATCACTGTCTGTGATCTCACCACTCTCTGGCTCACTGTGGAAGTTACTCATGTCATGATGAGGAGGAGTGACAGACCCGGACCGGCGTACTGGAGATTTGGACTTGGCCTTACTAGCATCTGGTGAATTAGACCTAGATTTAGATTTCTCTCTGGAATGCGACATTGATTTCGACTGTTCATCATCATCTTTTTCACGAAGTGGGGAGATAGATGTCACTCTGTCGAGAGATAATTCTACTTTATCTTCCACTTCTGGTGATGCTGATTTTGATCTGCTGGATGGTCGGTTTATTTCCTGTTGTGTGACTTCATCTTTCTTCTGTGGCGATCCAGACTTTGATCCAGACTTAGATCCAGACTTTGATCTAGACCTAGATCCAGACCTTGATTTAGACTTAGATCCAGACTTTAATCTAGACCTAGATCCAGACCTTGATTTAGACTTTGATCTAGACCTAGATCCAGACCTTGATCCAGACTTTGATCTAGACCTTGATTTAGACTTTGATCTAATTAAGCTGATACGGCAGGGACCAGACTTTGATCTAGACCTTGATTTAGACTTTGATCTAGACCTTGATTTAGACTTAGATCCAGACTTTGATCGAGATCTTGATTTAGACTTGGACCTTGATTTAGATCTAGAAGATTCCCTTTTACCTGGTGTGCCTTTTTCTTTGATAACAGAAGATCTAGAATTTGACCTAGATTCCCTACTGTTCTGCGGTGATCCAGATTTTGACCTTGAAGTCCTCTTTCCTAATGTTCTGATTTTTGGCGACCCAGATTTTGACCTTGAGGTCCTTTTCTTTCCTGTCGTATCTCTAGGTGATCCAGAACTTGTTTTAACAAAAGATTTTTCCTTTTCATGTTTAGAAACATTTTCCTTTACACGAGGAGACCTTGATTTGGATTTGACCCTTCGAGGTGACCTTGAGCGGCTGTCTGAATCACTGTCACTATGACTACTGTTACTGCTTGATGAGCCACTACTAGATGAGCTACCACTGTCTCTGCTGTCACTATCACTGGAAGAGTTATTTCCCTTACCACTGCTTGGCGTTATACTCTTGCTACTTCTTTTGCTAAAATGAAACAAAAATAGCCATGATTTTATATATTGACTTGTCATCCAAATGACAGTACGTATTGTGTTGGCATGAGGTACTTTTCCCCGGTTGCTTATTAACTCATTCAAAGGTTCGATAAGTTCATTATGAAATTTCAGGGGTAAATGACTTAATCTCATGGAGTGTCATTAGTCTGGGCTTATGGATTGATTTGACTTAATTTCACAAAAAGATTGGATTAATCAAATTTTTTAATCAACTAAAGCATTTTTTTTAATAGGGGAAAGGAAACTGCATTTGTTATTTAAACAAGCATGTTAAAAAGTATGAATAACCATGTTTTTTATAGCTCTTACATTCTGTTTCGATAACACATAATTACTAACCACAAGACTTATAAAAAAAATACATTCAGAAGTGTTTCCATTATATCAATGTATTGCTAAGATTTTCAGGAATTTTGATAAGGAAAGTACAGCACCTGAAGAAAAGGAGCTGAATGATGACAATACCGGGTAAGTCTTTTAAGAATTTAAGGTTTATCTATCAGTTATTGTTACGGCAATGACATCTTGATAAGGACAAATACAGATATTCATAGAGAGATATTCACTGATTGATCAAACTCTCTTCAATACAGAAAAATGTATTTTTAACGATCAATATCACCGCAGATAAATCTTAAAATGCAATAAATTATAACACCTCTAAAAGTCACTGCTTAACTTTCAGCACTTATGTAAAGATGTTGTTGACAAGAACATAGTAAGTGTACTTATTAATTAATTTATTTTTTTAATTGGGTTCAAAGATTATTAGGAGTTAAATATGTAAAGGAACTGGACTAGGTCAATTGTCGGTGACCAGATAGCTCAATTAGAGCGTCCATCTCGAGTTTAACGTGTCTCGGGTTCGAACTTGGGTCTGGCCGTTGCATTTCTCTTTCTCATGATTGCCTGTGATCAGGTAGCTCAATCGGTTGAGCGGCCACCTAGAGTTTGGAGGGTACCTTGTTCAGACCCTGATCTGGCTGTTGCATTTCTGTTTTTCCTGTTACATACATTAGGCTTTAGTCTTAGTCTTTTGATGTCAGTTTCATTTCTTTGATATAGATTCTTAAAATAATACTTATAAGATATTTTTTCATGATCATTCAAACCAATATTTTTGACCTACAAATATGCATTTACGCTAGGCCTAACTGCATTTAGGGCGACACAATTAACTTGAATCTGTACACCTATTTAATACTTAATGTTAACGTTATTAGCAAATCCTTATTCCTTATGAAAGTCTTTGGTGAATGTCGAACATCGAGTTTGAGGTATCGGAGAATATGATAGGGGTATCAACACTCTACTAAGAGTACACTCCATTTGGGAAGAAGAATATGAGAACATGAATTTCTGTCAGTATTAATATTGATATTGCTAGCAACAACTTTAACATAAACTGGTCATATCGTATGATCATTCATAATTTTCAATTGATGTTTCCTTATTGACTTGAATTAAAGTATGTGGCTTTCACCTCGGATAATAAATCAAAGCCATGGAAATTGGAAGACTCAGATTTAGAGGAGTCACAATGATTAATTTTAACCCTAAATCAAGCATGGCAAGTTTATTAGATTTGTCCTATATGATGTTAGTACATAACCCTTATTAGATATTACTTAAACATAACATATAATTCGAAAATTAAATGAATGTTCATTAATTCAACAACAAAGTTAACGCTTTGTAACATATGGTCTACAGTGTACAGTAGCCGCACTGTTGCAGGGAAAAAACATTCAGAACGAATCTAGAATGTTGAGAATTCGATAATACTATTATCTAATCACGTCATAATTTTCTTGGACCGTAACCAGAATATTGAACATAAAAGACACTCTTCTGCTGAACTTCGAGAAACAATTTCTTTTCAATACCTCGGCATCTTTGGCGAAACAGTTTCCCGATTTCTAAAAACACCGAACCAACGTTGTGTGTAGTTGACGAACAGACAGACGAGTCTCGCGAGAGCTGTTCGAGATCAGTGAATCGCCACCAATCAAATCGCGGGAAAGAAAAGGTTCGCGCCAAGTTCATTCTTCATTTTGTCAACAGGCTGATCGCAGGAGGCGAAGTTGGATTTTTTTTTATTGAGTAAGTAGAGTTATAGTCAACCGATTTCAAATTGCAAATATGCATTTTGCAAATCGGTCTCACCTACAGCTTTTCTAATTCATTTGACATGTAAATATGTCACAAAATAATGTTATTCAATATATTTTGTGTGTCGTGTTTTGAAAGTTGTGAATAAGCGTAACATAACCCAACATACGATCCGCACCTAATCATCAGACAATGAAGATCAGTATACATTAAGTTGTGAAATTATTTAACTGTATTTGTGTCTATTAATTGAAACTGAAATTTCAACATAATCGATCTTAGATGACGCACACCTTGGCTCACTAAGACTAGATTAGTATGACGTGCCCGTTATGAATATGACCAGAGATTACGAAGGACAAATGCATAATTTTTCAGCTAAAAACTATTTCAATAAGTAGTGTATTGAACGGTGTGTTTCCTGAATAGGGTTTCCATAAACAGCATCTTTTAAAGTAAACCAATAAATTATTCAAGGGCCGATTTCAAACACCGGTCATATTATTTAAAAAATGCTTGCAATTTCCCACGATTGTATTGTATTCAGAATCGAAGTGCACAGAAAGATGGGGGTTTTTTTAGGAATTTCATATTTCATAAAAAAAACCACACTTAAGTTCAACGCTTTTTCACCAACAACATTTTTTTCCGAAAAGCTGAGTTTGTGTCTTTAGTGAATTGACCGCGGAAACTGCTACATTTTCCCCTTTGTATCTACATTTGTGTTAGAGAAAATCAGCATTCTCATCACCTTCCAATTATGCGTTCTTAAATAACTTTTTCAACCTTTTTTTTTTTATTTGAGGTTTTATCATTTATTGTAAAAGATAATGTGGATCTGTTATGAATTGTGTTAATGTCTTTTCCTTGTAAGTTGTTTTTTTAAATAATCTGCTGTTTGTTCCAGAATAAAATATTTATTAAAGATGTCGACCAGGGTTCAGCGTAAACTTGAGTTCCCTGTGCGTAAATCAACAAGATCGCAAGCAAAGAAGGATGTGACCCCATGTCCAAGCCAATCACTTTGTTCTCCACAGCGACCCAGACAGAAGCTGTCTGTTAAGCCAAAGCTTGAGTCTCCAAGAAAGAGAATTGGCAGTGATGATGGTAATGATAGAAACATTGAAATACATGCAAATAATTTCTCAAGTATTTAAGTGGCCTATTGGGGCTACAACATTGCTTATTGATAAATCTCAAATGGGTGCTGTCATTATTTGTATTAACTCTGCCTCATTTACCCCTGAATACACATTTGAACTCTTCTAATTCAAAGGTTGGAATAGTGGTAAGTTCATTATGGAATTTCAGCGGTGAATGAGTTCATTGACATCACATAAACAACTGGGCATATATGGACCAAAACTTGAATATAATATGGGTCAGATTGGTTGATTTGATTTAGACAATATTTCCTAAACTTATTGACAGGTTTTAACTAAATTGTGATAGATAGTAGCATCCTTAGCCGGAGTTCTATAAGAAACTCTATAATGTTGTTTTAACATTTTTAGGTAATTTCTGCCTAAACAACTGGGAAAATTACAGCTTAGGCTAAAATAACAGCTCAACTTCACATAATAGCAAAATATAGCCCCGGGGCCTGATGTTTCTTAAGCTATCAGTTAAACCTGTTTGGTTAGGGTGATAACCAACCTCAGATGTGCCAGGCAATAAATCATTATCTTGATCTGGAAACTCCTGAATGCTTTTATAGCTTTAGGTTTAATTTATGATTTACAATAACTAGGGGGGGGGGGGGGGGGGGTACAATGCCTTACGGTTAGTCTTTTTTATCTTGAATTTTGTTTTTGATACCATGTGTTAATTTCCTGATAATCCAATATTAAAGACAGCATAATTATACTTAAAACTGTACATTGTGGGGAGGGGGTTGCTTTATTTTATTGCCTAGCAAAGAATAGTTTTATTTAAATAAAAAAAAATATCTCTTATTCCAATTTATGGGGATAAGCTCATGCAAAAATATGTTGGAAAACGCTGAACATTCTTTATTTCATCACGGGGGAATCCTGGAATTTGAAAGCAGTGGACCATTTCTGCAGTTTTAGTAAATATCAATGTTGAGAGGGACCCTTCTATGTAAAATTAAAGAAAATTGTAAGAGGGAGGGGTTGATGGTCCCATTGCCCCTTCCAGGATTATCCCTGCATCATACATATGCTTTTGTTGTAGATGAAGAAAATATACAACCAACAGGGATTTCTCCAAGTAAGATGCGGAAAGAAAATCGTCCTACACCACGAAAAGATGAAACACCAACACTGGGAAAGTCCAAGGCTAAACTAGTTTATGGAAATAACAGAAACAGTGGTTGGTACTTTATATATATATATATATGACATGAACTTCGGGATATACAAGATATAATTAAAAACACTTCTTTTGAATAACAATGGAAATTAATCAATTCATATATTAAAACATGTTAAAATGTATCAGTCTTGTTGATATTGAACAATTAAAATCGCCTTAATTTCAGACGGACCAAGCTCACCCTTGAGAGATTCTATGCCTTTGGGGCTCAGCTCGCCTGTAAAAGTCGCGCCCCTCACCCCAAGGAAAGACAACGTCCAAAATATTCTGAATTCACCATTGAAGGGGAAATCTAGTTCAACTCCAAGTAAAGGGAGAAAACTCCAATTAAGCTCGCCATTGAAAGTGAAGCCCCTTACTCCGAAAAAGGTTGAAGAAAATTCGCACAGAAAATCCACACCATCTCTCAAGCTGAAAAAGCAGGATGGTAAGTTTTTAACATATTTTGTTCTCGTTATTAAGCCGAAAAACTGTTGTTTATGCCAATGTAAGTTTTTGGAGAGTCAAAAGTGGATACAAACCTATAGGATCATAAAACAAAATGCTTCTAATTTCTATTTTCAGGACAATTATATCACAAAGCCAAGCAGTCCTTCCATACAGCTAAGCCCGAGAGACTTGTAGGGAGAGATACAGAAACGGAAGAAATTTCAGCCTTCGTAAAAGGACACATGTCTAAGAAAACCGCTGGTAGCATCTACATATCTGGTGCTCCAGGCACTGGGAAGACTGCCGTTCTTACACACATCCTCGATAACGTACAGGTTGGTATTTCAAACTCTCCTACGATTACTACTCTAAAATCGTAAATTTTTGTGGGACATTAAATTTCGTTTATTTTGATGATAATAAAAATCCACGAAATTAAATCCCCATGAAAACATCAATTTGGTATGATATAGAAAGGGGAAAATCAGACGATTTACAGCAAAATTTAATGTCCTTGAAACAGGCTAGTATACGAAAACCACGAAATTTTAACCCCACGAAAACAAATGATTCTACAGTAAGATATATTATAAGAATACTGTGATGTATACAGTATTTCTGTTTTCCAAAAGAAACAATTAAAATATATTAAATAATGGTAATTTGCACTCAGCTATATGATTTCACATTTCACAAAAAAGTGTGAATTCATAGTGAATAATACTGATCAATTCAGGGTGTACAATTTCCTATTGAGAATATTAGTCTACATGCCGTTTTGAAAAATTCTGGAAGCCCAACGTGGGCACCTATATTTTTGTAGTAATTTAAAGGAAATTTTTCGAAGTGCTTGGCCCGATAGGGAATTACAAGTTTCAATAAATATGAAGAAAATTATGTAATACAACATAATTCATAAATTACTAATGAAGAATTATTTATGAAAAAAAGAATAGAATTATTATAAGCTTTCATAAGTGTTGACAGAGTCAACCATCAGGTAGACAACAATCAGTCTGCCTATATATATGAGTTGTAATATTTTCAGTGAAAAATCCTCTTAGCATTTATATCAAATCTCTATTTACCGATTTGTATATTTAAATCTGATGAAATCTAACAAGAAATAAATACCAATCTAACATGTTTGTGTTCAGGCGTCCCACAGCTGTAAGCCGGTATACCTTAATTGTATGACGCTGAAGGACTCGGCCACTGTGTATGGTAAACTGTACACCGACCTGACAGGCAAATCTCCACCATCTGCCAAGGATAGACTCCGGGCCGTAGAGAGACACCTGACTTCTACTGGGCCTAGCATGTAAGCTTGCTATAGTCTGTCATCACCGTTTTGGAATTCCCATTTCAGAGTCATTTCATCTAAAAGTCATAGCTGGAATATATCCATTGCTTTATTTGAGATTTGGTCTCATAGAAATTATTTTTAGATATTTTCATGGACTATATTAAATACCTGTAATATGCTTATGAGCCAAATAAATCATTTTTCTATCAATTATCGGAACAAATAGTTTTAATATTGTGATGCAGTTGCAATCAATAATTTGTAATTTCCACTCAAATTGTCGTTGGTTGTGTTTAAATGAGAATTAACATCTTCCTTTCTTTCGAATTCCTTGATCTAAAGGATGACTGCTACCTGCAACGTACAAACATAATATAATGATTAGTTAGTGTTTATTGTTGTTTCATTATATTTGTTTTGTTTTGTAGAATCATGGTTTTGGACGAGATCGACCAGCTGGATAGTAAAAATCAAGAGATTCTATACACAATCTTTGAGTGGCCATCAATGACCAAATCAAGGCTGATACTTATAGGTATGTACAAATTACAGGTAGATCACAAATATTTAACTTTCATGTAAACATCCAGGGTTAATGAAATAACATCATATTTGACCCAATGAGGGTGTTCACAGGGTTTTAAAACATTACACAGAACTTTAATATAAATTTCTGGATTCTTTGCAATACACATTTCATAAAACCAAGAAAGTCGTCCTGTTTGATTTGATAAAGCAAAGTCCGAAACCAAAAAAATAAATCATTATCTGATGGTACAGTGACTAATGTAATATTTTAGAATGATTCATCTCTTTATTAATGAAAAATACAACTTTTGAATGGAATAAAGTTCAATTATGAGTTATGTTGTAGGACAGGAATTGTGTCTTAATGAAAGACTCCACATTTCATTTTCCATTGCCCTTATTAGGTGAAATATGTCTAGAAATGTTAATATACAGGATTAGGGACCTCAAAAAGTACTTGAATAAAAAAACAGCAATCAAAACAAATAATGTAAAAGTTTATAAATTCCATGGAAACATGAGAGAAAGTTCACTGATGAAGACTCCTGCCAAAAGGAAGTTAAAATTTGTCTTGACAATAAAAAAAAAATGGGAAATGATATTAAGTTGATAAATATTTGGAGGAGGTGGTGCAGGGAGGCAGTTAGAATTGTCACTATTTGATCGGCAGTGTAAACTTTAATAACAAACAAATATAATGTGAATTGAAGGTAACTTGTATTTGTTTATTTATGAGAACGGTATAATTGATCATTGCTGATGACATGATGTCTTGATAAATAGGGATTGCCAATGCCTTGGACCTCACAGACAGAATCCTCCCACGACTCCAAGCCAGGCCAAAGTGTAAACCGAAGCTACTCAACTTCGCTCCTTATAGCAAGGACCAAATTGCTGCGATTCTAAAGGACAGAATTGCAAAGGTAAATATTGTTGGTTTTCTTGTTTGTTTTTAGACTTTTGGCCCTTTTTCATCAAAGCAGCAAAAAAAAGGGCCGGTGTGCAGTTTAAAAATATTTCTATCCTGCGTTTAGCCATCTTGTATAAAGCTGCTATGAGAAGTAATTGAACTCTAAGAATGAAAATGTATATGTGCAGGAAATACAGTACAACGTGTACAGTCTATATGATGCATGGACAGGTGTTTTCCTAACTGAGTACTCTACCTCATTGTATTGATTTTACGAATGAAAAAAGGCCTGGCCCCATTCACAAAACACGCCAAAACAAATGCTTGTGTGTCAATGTCACAGCTTGGTAGTTGACTGGCAGCAGGGGAAAAAGGAGTTATTTAACCCTTTCACCACTGTAGACCATAATGGACTCGCTCAGATCAATGCATGGTCCAGTCTACTAAAGTTACATAGGGGTGAAAGGGTTAAATATACAAATTAGTTATGGACTGCCAGTGGGGAAAGGAGTTATTCAAATATGCAAATTAACGTATTTTTGTGTCGCCTGTTTTCAGCTTGAGAGTGAGGGAGTGGCAGTAATGGAGAACAGTGCCATACAGTTCTGTGCGCGGAAGATCTCGGCCGTAGCTGGTGACATGAGGAAGGCATTGGACGTGTGTCGTAGGGCAGTAGAGATGGTCGAGACAGAAGTCCGCAGCCAGCAGGTTCTCAAGTCAAATACAAGTATGTACCAGAAAATTCATCTTTTTGATAAAGTATCACTTTCTCAACTACCAGGTATACTTCTGCTTCAGGTACACTCTAAAAAAATGTAGGATACCTTACTGCCTTCTTTATACAGTGCAAGCACCTCTGTTCAAGTTTTCTTTATTTTGCTTACTGGCCTATTCACTGTAGAAATTCCCTTTATAATTGGGTTCCTTGGAAAGTCAAGGAGCAATGAGAAAGAGGTTCATTTGAAATAACAATGTTAGGAAAAGCAAAAAAACAAAACACTTAAGAATACTTAATCACCCTTCATCTTCGAAATCCATCTACCTCGAGCTGTCATTTTGCTGTGTGCAGTTAAAATACTGAAAATTGTAATATTCAAGGTCATGTGTTTCCCCTTATTACCAAAGAATTTAATATGCAATAAACATTTCCAGTTTTATGGGTTTCAAGCTGTTTTACAGAAAATGAAACGATTAATGTTTGAATGGTTTTGTTTGCAGCATTGAACAGTCCTTCCAAACGGCCACCAGCCATTCCAAAGAAGATTGGTGTGATGCAGATCTCAAGTGTATTATCAGAAGTGTATGGGTCCAGTACAACTTCATCCAGTCAAGATAGCATTCCCATACAGCAGAAACTGGTGGTGTGTACTCTTCTGCTGATGGTCAAGCAGGGCCGTATGAAGGAAGTTACCATGGGAAAGGTTAGTGTATTGGTATATTTTCATTTAATTACATACCATTTAGAGTTTTCTGAAAATTATGATAGTTTCAGGTAAACACAGTTGCAAGAATAACCTTGGTTTCCTACTTTTGTTAAAAAGGCATAGTCAAATCCTGCTCAAAAGCCTAGCTAAGGCTAAGTTTATTAGTCCCCTGTCAGTGCTTTTGAAAAGGATCATTGATATAGGTTTGCGCTCTGTACATCACCAGGGCAGTTCTCCAGTAGCATGTCATCTACTACTTCCATATTTTGCCTGCAAGTACATGTGCTAGAGGAATTCCTGAAGTGATGTTGACTCTTATCTCGTCGAACTTATCACTTTGTCTGGGGCATATTCCTAAAATAATTTTTGTACACAAGTACATCTTTGAATGGCAGGGTAACACTGAAATCAAAACTTAAAAAAGTGTTTACATAAATAGCGTGCTCCCTTTACCCGAGTGGCCTTAGAATTGTCTCGAGAGAAGTCTGCTCTTGCAAATCCCCTTCTCTAAATTAAGTCTATATTGGTCTTGCTATTTTCTTGGCATATTTGTTTTTGTTCCACAGTAAGTGTGCGGTGACCTTAAATACATGTGTTTGTTTCGTCCTACTCTAGGAGTACTGATGTTTGTTAGTCCCAAAGTAACCTAAGTAAATATTCCTTTCCTCCTACAGCTACAGGACACCTATACAAAGGTGTGTAAAAAGAGACAGATGGCCACACATGACGAGTTCCAGGGTCTGTGCAGTCTTCTAGAGACACGAGGCATTATAGGCATCAAAAAACCTAAAGAGGGACGACTAGCAAAGGTACACTCATCATGTCATAGATTTAGGGCTCATCCCTACTTATCTTTCATTTTCACTTTCATCCAACATTTTGAGTTTATGTAACAATTTTTTTCATTTCTATGGAACGAATCAGACTTTGCCTCAAGGTCAAATCTGCAATAGATTACTGTCCTAGTCTTGAAATACAGAAAAAAAGTTTGATTGTAGATGTTTCCTTAAAGTTTAAACAGTTTTGACTGTTACATGCAATTCATAAAAAAAACCAGGTTTAAACTATGAAGAAAAGTTATCAAAGTTTTCTTTTTACACAATAGGACTTTTCATGTGAATTCATATATGGGAATGAAATGATATAGCATTACCACCGACTATATAATATTTGGTTTCAGAGTTCTAAAGATTAAATGGTGTGTTTGAAGTTGATTTGAATGTTCAATTAAAAAAGTTTATATTATTTATCTTTTAGGTCTCATTGAAGTTAAATGAAAAGGAACTGGAACATGCATTACAGGACAAGGTGTTAATATCCTCCATTCTACAGGATGGTCTATAACCAAGCTCGGGCATTGTTACTACACTGGACCTTTTACAACTAAGTTCATAACAAGTTTACAAGATCATATTGATATCCTCCATTGTACACGACAGTTCATTACCAGACTCGAGAATATTTTTTGGACTCCTTCATGGTCGGTAACAAAGTGTCTAGATTATACGTTAATGATAACTGATTTTCATTTCTTAGTATTTGTACAATTGATAAATAGTATTTTTTCAGCATGTTATTTTGGTAAAAAAAAAATGAATTTTAGAACTTTGTTGTGATAAAAATGTAGCCTCTCACAATTAACTTGGCTATAGAGGTTGTGAGGAAAGACGATGATTGTATTTAGCTATTGGTATTATTTTCTCAAGTTAATACTTGATATAGCATCAAAACTTCATTATTCTTAATTATGTTTTTTGTGTTTTTTTGGTATTGTAGAAAAGTCATTGATTGCTCAATTTTCAATAAATAAATTATAATTACTTGGCTCTTACTTATAAGGTATACATACCTTAGAATTCATCAACATCTAGTCACTCTTGTGCATGAAAAAATAATCTAGTCGATCCATTGGGTTATGTATCTAACATTCCCTGTATATCTGTAATTCATTAGAGATTTTACCGCGAAGTTAAGAAACTGTCTGATCAGGAGAATGAATCATGGTGAGAGTATAGTTATGCAAGGCAATGCAATGTCACTACAAAATTTTGATGTGATATCCTTGTACATTTTTGTCTTGTGATAGATCATGATCATCTTGCTGATGATATATTCCTCAACATATATTATCACATGTAATTATTTGTATCATACAAAATTGTAACCATAAATACTGATATATTAACCTACCTGTTTGTTTCATAACAATTTTTTAAACATTGCAAAACGGTTCTGTGCAGTTCAAGTTTACTGACACGGCTGTGTAAGGCATATGTAAATTAAGTGTATTATATGATCTGTGAATTCTGTGTGTTTTGTACGAAAGGGAGTATGCACATTTGTTGTTTATTCTGGATGTCTCGGAAGAACATGAAATAGTTATTAAATAGTTCATGTATAGAAATATTTTTTTATTGAATCCATTGAAGAGAGTTGAGTATCGGTGTGTCTGTTGGGTCTTTGTATCTGTGAGCAGGAATGGTGAGTCTGTGCATTAATTTATGAAGAATATTTGGAAAGAAGGTTGAAAAAAGGCATCAAATGTTGCTTGTTGCATGGATAATATGTGTGTTCTTTAAAATAAAATAAAAATAATGTAGATTTAACAGTTAATTGGTCTAGAGTAGATTTTAAGCTTGACATGAAATGAACAAGAGAAACATAAATTATCCTATTTTTTGCATGGTAGAATAGATAAAACACTTCAGTAATGTAGGAAGTAGAGTCAAGTTATGGCCATTTCTAAATTCATGATATGAGAGAGAAAGTATACCCAAGAACCCTTGAACAAAACTCTTGCTACCAGAATATTCATCCAGACACTTACAAGTAAATGTTGAGGTATTATTGGGTCCAACATCTCGTTCTGTGATTCATTAGTATCCAGCTTAACTCATTCACCCCTGAAGTTTCATAATGAACTATTCCAACCTTTGAATTGGAAGAATTCAAATAGGTCTTTAGGGGTGAATGAGTTAACAGTAAATAAATGTAATATGTTGATAGGTCTGCAACGATACTGTGGTCACGATACATACATATAATAACAGTAGAAACAAAGCGAAAAGAAATGTTGCAAATTTTTTAATAAAAATATTACAACTGGAAATAGACTTGATCCAAAATGGGCATGACTTTAAAGTTTCAAACAATTTACATCTTTCAACGTACATGCTGAGCTGGAGCTGTCACTCGCCATTTTGGAACAGATATGAGTAGACTAAATTCAAAAGGTCAGAATCTGTGAAATATCGTAGGTGTATAGTGACGTGAAAAATATTTGTGTATCGTACCGTATTCAAAATATCACGATATATCGTTGCAGTCCTATCATTTTTCTTTTTAAATATTTGCCAACATAAGACATGTTTGTGTGTGATCCTTTTGAATCCCAGTATAATTATATTGGACCACAATTTAAATATGTAATAACATATTCAAAGTTTAAATATGTCATCAAATAAATAAGTGTGAATTACATTTTTTAAACTTTTTCCTCTTGTAAAATCAATTCAGAAATAGCCATTACAGTCGGAATGCATTAGGTGTTGGTATTTAAGTATATTTAATATTTTAAAACTTTGTGATTTTTAATTTATTTGTACTTTTATATATCACGGTCTTTTAATTTTATTTTTGTGTGATGTTGACTTTTGAAAGTCAGCGATGTGGTTGATTGCGCCTGATAAATGAAAATATAAGAACGAAAGACGTAAACAAATGTATGTCCTGTATTAATGTAATGAAATCATATTAGACTTATTTAAATACAAAACCACCCCTATGCTTATAAACCAAAATATGTGAATATGCATTTGTGATAAAATTATTTATTTTTAGCAATATTGAAATTTCATACTATTTATTATTAGCTTCAGAGATTCGTCATCCTTTCAATTATTCAGCACAAGTATTTCCGAACCAAAACATTGTGGATAGAAGATGCATGTCATAATATTTGTGTGTCGAAGAAAATTCTTTTGTTATCAAAGGATATTATTGTTAATATTCTAACCTAAAACACGTGATTCTTTTGTAACAAATCAAATATTTAAGCAGTTTTCATCAATTTCTGTTGTTGGTCATTAATCGTTCTTAAAACGATTATTGTATTTTTGTTTTTTTTAAAAACACCTATAAATGTCAAACGTACATCGTGCTTAACTTTGGCACAAATGATACATTGAGATTATCCTTCTCGACTTAATTTCTTTTTCCTGTTGTTGTTCCTGTGTTAATATTTTACTGTTTAGAAATTTAGTTTTAGAAAACAGATTGACTTATGAAATCAAAAATGAAATTATTTTCACTGTATAACTATTCCTAACAAGGTTAAATCATGAAAATAAATATAGAAAGTTTGCATACACGAAATAATTGAGTGATAAATGATATGTTGCCTCATTACTGAAATGTAATTAGGGTGTTTATGTATGATCTTGTAATATTTGAGGTTTTAGAGAACTTCTGAAGCCTATTTGTATTGTAAAGAGCATGTTGAATTTTGGATGAACAATATTTTTGAGAGTTTAAAAGAAATAACAATAAACTTTGTTCTTTAAAACATATGAATGCTTTGTTATATATGATGGGTAACATTGGACAGAAAATCGAGATTTATTTTCAGCAGGATTCTTTTGGACTGCAATCATTAACCCTTTCACCCCTATATACTTAAGTAAACTTTACCATGCATTGATCTGGATGAGTCCATTGTGGTCTAAAGTGGTGAAAGGGTTAAAGTGTGGTGATTCGGTCTGGTTTTCTGGAGCAGATGCTCAGCACATTTCTATTTGTGTCAAGCATGAGTGCTAGACTTTGGTGAAGGTCGACATCAAATTCAAACTTAAAAAATTGTGGACATCTTGATTAACACTATTGTTAAAACCATAGATTGATTAAGGAGGACGTCATTATGATGTGGTGGACGACAATTCATATTACAGACAGTAAATATTTCTAACACCCCCTGATCGGAAATTGAGAAGAATACACTCATTATCTACTGTGAACCCCTGCAGAACTGTGGGTTCTAATTAGGGATACAAAAGTGCCCATATTAAATCTGTTGCACTTTTTGCAACATTCTGGATCTTTGTTTTTCGCTAGGACTGACTACATTTTGTTTCATAGCACCTTGCTTGGCAATACCTTACCTTTGGCTTTACTGTTGAACATTTACAAAGGTAAGGAAGGCAATGGGTTCTGTCCCCATACCAGGAAGTTGTATGGTGTTATAACCCTTTGTAATTGGTACATACCTATTTTCTGTGGGTCAAAGGTCAAGGCCAAGTCTGCTGTATCGCCTTCAATCACTTTTTAGCAAAAAAAAATCTCCAAACTTCGTGACGTTTTCGGATCCTTTCATCACGAATCAAATCCTTCAGTTTGATTGGTTGGTTTGCTGTACATCTTCACTAATTCATTCAAAATTGTCAATAGTTATTGTTTGTTTGTTATTGGCCATCATGGTTATGGGTAAAATAAGTAGCAGGTTTCTTCCTGTTTAAGGTATGAATGAAAGTAGATTCCGTTTGGTTTGTGTGAGGTTTTACGTATTTGCAACAGCTAAGACAATTTCCAAAAATTTGCCAGCAATAAATACAAGGAACAGGTCGACAATGCGTTAATTCAAGTTACTTGTCGTCGATTTTTAGGTATTTGTGTTACATTGAATTGGTACACTGTCACGCAGAGAGAAACGGAGATACTCAAGGTTACTTTCAGACGATGTGAATTTCGGTGCAGCGTCTGTCGTTTTTTCTTTAAAACTCTTCTTCTCTTGAACGGCTGATAAGATATTAACCAAATTTGTTCGGAAGCAATAATGTTGTACAAATGAAGGGAGTGCTCTCACTTTAGGCAAAAGGGTATGGGCTCAACTGGGGAAATCAAGGTTAAACTTTTAAGACTTAATAAATTAAATAATCATGTGGTACGTGTGAATGATATGTTCGCTAGCCATGGTTTACAATCCTGTTCGATCCGGTCTACCTTCTTAAATGTTGTGTGATTAAATGATGTGACCCTTTAGGGTTGAACGGCGGGCTTATCATTAGAAATGTAGGTATGCCGTGAAAAAAAAGTCTCCAGATTTTCAAAATATTTCATTTTGGTGAAGTGTTTTCCAAACCACAATTTAAACGATTATCTCATGGGCATCGACTTTTGTAATTCTGCTCATCTGGAATCCAAGATGTCTGCCTTAGCGTTCGATTGAGGCGTTTTCTTTTTATTATTATGGTCTTTCTGGCTTATTTCTGATCTGAATAATCGTCCGATTGTCCAGCTCGCAGCCCTGTTATGTTTTCCGTCATCTGATTGGCCGAGACATGTTTGACTCAATCTTCAACTTGCCTTACTAAGTGACGCTACTATTGTTATTTAGGTAACACATTCTGAGACGGTAACATAACTCACGGCGACGTCATACCTCTACTGGTGTTACTGGTACACACTCCCGGGCTGTCCCTCCCGATCTGTAGCATGCGGGACTGAATGGTGTTACTGGTACATAATCCCGGTCTGTACTCCCGATCTGAAGCATGCGGGTCTGAATTGTGCCACTAGTACACACTCGATCTGTACCTTCCGATCTGTAGCATGCGGGGCTGAATTGTGCCACTAGTAGACACTCGATCTGTACCTCCCGATATGTAGGATGCGGGGCTGAATTGTGCCACTGGTACACACTCCCGGGCTGTCCCTCCCGATCTGTAGCATGCGGGACTGAATGGTGTTACTGGTACACAATCCCGGTCCGTACTCCCGATCTGAAGCATGCGGGGCTGAATTGTGCCACTGGTACACACTCCCGGTCTGTACCTCCCGATCTGTAGCATGCGGGACTGAATTGTGTTACTGGTACACACTCCCGGCCTGTACCTCCCGCTCTATAACATGCGGGACTAAAATGTGTTACTGGTACACACTCCCGGTCTGTACCTCCCGCTCTATAACATGCGGGGCTGAATTGTGTAACTAGTACACACTCCCGGCCTGTACCTCCCGCTCTATAACATGCGGGACTGATTTGTGTTACTGGTACACACTCCCGGTCTGTACCTCCCGCTCTATAACATGCGGGACTGATTTGTGTTACTGGTACACACTCCCGGTCTGTACCTCCCTCTCTATAACATGCGGGACTGAATTGTGTTACTGGTACACACTCCCGGTCTGTACCTCCCTCTCTATAACATGCGGGACTGAATTGTGTTACTGGTACACACTCCCGGTCTGTACCTCCCTCTCTATAACATGCGGGACTGAATTGTGTTACTGGTACACACTCCCGGTCTGTACCTCCCTCTCTATAACATGCGGGACTGAATTGTGTTACTGGTACACACTCCCGGTCTGTACCTCCCTCTCTATAACATGCGGGACTGAATTGTGTTACTGGTACACACTCCCGGTCTGTACCTCCCTCTCTATAACATGCGGGACTGAATTGTGTTACTGGTACACACTCCCGGTCTGTACCTCCCTCTCTATAACATGCGGGACTGAATTGTGTTACTGGTACACACTCCCGGTCTGTACCTCCCTCTCTATAACATGCGGGACTGAATTGTGTTACTGGTACACACTCCCGGTCTGTACCTCCCTCTCTATAACATGCGGGACTGAATTGTGTTACTGGTACACACTCCCGGTCTGTACCTCCCTCTCTATAACATGCGGGACTGAATTGTGTTACTGGTACACACTCCCGGTCTGTACCTCCCTCTCTATAACATGCGGGACTGAATTGTGTTACTGGTACACACTCCCGGTCTGTACCTCCCTCTCTATAACATGCGGGACTGAATTGTGTTACTGGTACACACTCCCGGTCTGTACCTCCCTCTCTATAACATGCGGGACTGAATTGTGTTACTGGTACACACTCCCGGTCTGTACCTCCCTCTCTATAACATGCGGGACTGAATTGTGTTACTGGTACACACTCCCGGTCTGTACCTCCCTCTCTATAACATGCGGGACTGAATTGTGTTACTGGTACACACTCCCGGTCTGTACCTCCCTCTCTATAACATGCGGGACTGAATTGTGTTACTGGTACACACTCCCGGTCTGTACCTCCCTCTCTATAACATGCGGGACTGAATTGTGTTACTGGTACACACTCCCGGTCTGTACCTCCCTCTCTATAACATGCGGGACTGAATTGTGTTACTGGTACACACTCCCGGTCTGTACCTCCCTCTCTATAACATGCGGGACTGAATTGTGTTACTGGTACACACTCCCGGTCTGTACCTCCCTCTCTATAACATGCGGGACTGAATTGTGTTACTGGTACACACTCCCGGTCTGTACCTCCCTCTCTATAACATGCGGGACTGAATTGTGTTACTGGTACACACTCCCGGTCTGTACCTCCCTCTCTATAACATGCGGGACTGAATTGTGTTACTGGTACACACTCCCGGTCTGTACCTCCCTCTCTATAACATGCGGGACTGAATTGTGTTACTGGTACACACTCCCGGTCTGTACCTCCCTCTCTATAACATGCGGGACTGAATTGTGTTACTGGTACACACTCCCGGTCTGTACCTCCCTCTCTATAACATGCGGGACTGAATTGTGTTACTGGTACACACTCCCGGTCTGTACCTCCCTCTCTATAACATGCGGGACTGAATTGTGTTACTGGTACACACTCCCGGTCTGTACCTCCCTCTCTATAACATGCGGGACTGAATTGTGTTACTGGTACACACTCCCGGTCTGTACCTCCCTCTCTATAACATGCGGGACTGAATTGTGTTACTGGTACACACTCCCGGTCTGTACCTCCCTCTCTATAACATGCGGGACTGAATTGTGTTACTGGTACACACTCCCGGTCTGTACCTCCCTCTCTATAACATGCGGGACTGAATTGTGTTACTGGTACACACTCCCGGTCTGTACCTCCCTCTCTATAACATGCGGGACTGAATTGTGTTACTGGTACACACTCCCGGTCTGTACCTCCCTCTCTATAACATGCGGGACTGAATTGTGTTACTGGTACACACTCCCGGTCTGTACCTCCCTCTCTATAACATGCGGGACTGAATTGTGTTACTGGTACACACTCCCGGTCTGTACCTCCCTCTCTATAACATGCGGGACTGAATTGTGTTACTGGTACACACTCCCGGTCTGTACCTCCCTCTCTATAACATGCGGGACTGAATTGTGTTACTGGTACACACTCCCGGTCTGTACCTCCCTCTCTATAACATGCGGGACTGAATTGTGTTACTGGTACACACTCCCGGTCTGTACCTCCCTCTCTATAACATGCGGGACTGAATTGTGTTACTGGTACACACTCCCGGTCTGTACCTCCCTCTCTATAACATGCGGGACTGAATTGTGTTACTGGTACACACTCCCGGTCTGTACCTCCCTCTCTATAACATGCGGGACTGAATTGTGTTACTGGTACACACTCCCGGTCTGTACCTCCCTCTCTATAACATGCGGGACTGAATTGTGTTACTGGTACACACTCCCGGTCTGTACCTCCCTCTCTATAACATGCGGGACTGAATTGTGTTACTGGTACACACTCCCGGTCTGTACCTCCCTCTCTATAACATGCGGGACTGAATTGTGTTACTGGTACACACTCCCGGTCTGTACCTCCCTCTCTATAACATGCGGGACTGAATTGTGTTACTGGTACACACTCCCGGTCTGTACCTCCCTCTCTATAACATGCGGGACTGAATTGTGTTACTGGTACACACTCCCGGTCTGTACCTCCCTCTCTATAACATGCGGGACTGAATTGTGTTACTGGTACACACTCCCGGTCTGTACCTCCCTCTCTATAACATGCGGGACTGAATTGTGTTACTGGTACACACTCCCGGTCTGTACCTCCCTCTCTATAACATGCGGGACTGAATTGTGTTACTGGTACACACTCCCGGTCTGTACCTCCCTCTCTATAACATGCGGGACTGAATTGTGTTACTGGTACACACTCCCGGTCTGTACCTCCCTCTCTATAACATGCGGGACTGAATGGTGTTACTGGTACACACTACCGGTCTGTACTTCCCTCTCTATAACATGCGGGACTGAATGGTGTTACTGGTACACACTCCCGGTCTGTACCTCCCTCTCTATAACATGCGGGACTGAATGGTTTAAAGTCAGAGGCAGTCTGTAAATCCTTTGTCTGGTTCAGATAACAGGTCGGTTATACAGGCCCTCTGGTCCTGTTGTTCCTTGCAATTATTTATTTTGAAATATCATTAAGGTAAACCGTACCACTGCATCAGATATAACCGTGAAGAGTTCCACTACTAAGACTGTCTTGACCCGGAGTATTCCCCCTTCTGTATAGATGGTGAGACCACCAAAAGGAGATTTTCTAGCTTAGAGTAACATTCTTGTCAGGATATTCATAGACATAGCGGCTCTGTTTATTGATAGCTTGAAACGTAAAGGAATAGGCTTTACAATATAACTTTCAAATTTCGAACAACTATGATTAAAACAAAAATCGCATCATGTGAATTTTATGGAATCCACTTGAAATCGACTTGAACAAAAACGTTCATAAAAGTGACATTGATACTAATGATCTTTAATTGGATGGTGCCCGTTTCCTTAACGTGTAGCATTTATATGGTGGCTGATTATAGGACTATTTCTGATATTTTTTTTTTTTTTGCTTAAACGCCGCGAAAACTGACTTTTAATAAAAAAAAACACACACACAAAAAAACGGCGCTCTGTGGTCACGACAAAGGAAAAAGCTAAACAACATAGCAAAAAGTAAAAAAAGCAAAAAAAATAAAAAAAATTGATCAAGGTTACATTTTATGCTACCCTGTAGATGTGTTAGAGTTAACTCCCTTTAGTAAAGAAATGTTTCGTTGTATTAAACTGTTTTATGCCAGTGTCAAGCTCAGCAAGCATATAACCTAGAGTGTATATATAACCAAAGCCGGTTTTGATTGAGAGAATATTAATACAGGAAAATAAAGGCAGACTTTTATGTGCTAAATCATATTTCACCAGATTTTTTTTTTAAATATTGATTTATTACTCTATTTTACCTGTATGACATATTTTATGCATCACATTTCGAAATTTAGGACTTGAACATTTATAAAGACTGAGAGAAAAAATCGCCATGATAGCATGCTAAAGTATCGACTGGGTTGCCGATTACACGTCTACACTCTGTACTTGGTATGCCGTTATCGGTAAAGTACAGGTTACGTGAGATACACAATATATATATATATAGCTAATGCCACAACGATAGATTTGCCCTGTGTTCGGTGATGTGGAATACTAGTCATATACTATCATACGCTAGACAGATCACACGACTTGGGTCTCTTCCCCAGACAAACTGTAGACCAGGCGTGCACTGACAATCCATTTGTCAATATAGTCAGTTTGTGTATTGCTTATAACCTAATCGTCCCTAGGTAATATAATTCTGACGTCACACCAATTTATGGTTTGGATGAGAAATTGGTTAAAGCATTATGATGATTAAGCACATATACTTTAGTAGTCCTTCAGGACACGATTGAGGGGTTTGATGTGGCGGGACCAAATAGGGTTAATGATGGTCAAGAACCCCACATTACAACCACATGAAACACAATCATACTACTGACGCTGGCTCCAGGGTACCTCATTGCCTGTGGTCTTCGTCCCCTGGCCCCGGTAGCCCAATGGCGGTTAAATTTACCAGTGGGTAGTGAAAATATCAAGTTGTTGCTAATAATAAGCAAGAACTTTTAAAGCAAAATAAATACATTTTGTACTTCAACCCATCTTATCGTAACAAAATTACATCAGTTAAATGATGTCAGATATTCTTCCTATTGTTCATGTTCTAAAATGTCCTCTAACCACAAGTTAACTGTAACCAACTTTTGAGCAACCGGGGCCTAGTCACAACATGATAACAGTCAGGATCTTAGCCCCATAATCCTATATACAATTACTGAACACGAAGGGATTCACACGATCATGCTATCAGGATTAACCATGGGTCCGACCCTGTCCCTGCGACTTAGTCCTTTGATCATAACATGGAAACGATTGAGATCCAACTCTACACGCATTACTGTAACGCTACCAGTTTTTGCCACGAGGTCAGGCACCGCCACTAGGGAAGGATCATAAACTGGAAACGATTGATTGGTTTGGTTTTATTTTGTTTAACGTCCTATTAACAGCTTGGGTCATTTAAGGACGTGCCTCCGTGTGTATTATGAATGCATACATGTGTGTATGTATGCTGGAGACAGGGTATGTTGTTGTAATTGACTCATTGCGAGAGCGCAGATCTGATGCCGACTTTATAGTGTTCAACCCTATATCAATATATAAATATATATACGGATATTGAAAGAATAAAATTGGCTTTGAAGCATCCTCACAGTCATTGGGATATGGGATACATATGCTTTGTAAATGAATAGTGTGGCTCCATTGGAGGTTTGGCAAAACCGGATAACCCAGGTGTTTACGTCTTTGAAGGCCTTCTCTTCCTAAACAGTTGATCATATTCCAACCAACTGTGTTGTAAAGCATATAATGAAATATGATATAAATTAAGGATGTTGTTCCCATGGGTTCTCGGACGTGGAGTCTGAAATGGGGAAATGTTTGCAATGATACTTTCAATGAAAATATTCTGTCATGAGTGAAACAGGTCCTCTTGGACTCGTTTTTTTTTTGGTTATGATTCATAAACAAATTGCCAAGCTTTGCATTTATATTTTCACTGCCCCATAAAACACAATTTGAAGGTGGGAGACAGGAAAGGTGTTGTCAGAAATGTGTAGCTCATTTCGCCCACTCACCAACACGAAATCCTGGATCAGCTCCTGAATTGACGTTTGAAGTAAGAATCAATTAGACCCTGACGTTCGGTACTAAACAGAATTTTGAACAATCGATGAAGAGCGCTTCGAGCAGCGTTCAAATTACCACCCTCGAGAACAATACCACGAAGACAAAAGGAACGAAAGAGAACAACTGACAGCGGACACTGTATAAAAACAAGACTATTTATTTACAAATTTAAGATGCTGGTAGCATATAGTCACATTACGATTTAACTCGTTTAAAGAAATAAATTTCCATGGTAACCACATCGTTGCTCAGCGACATTATCGAAGTTCTGTTTGTGCATGTCCGATTTTAAGCGTTTTGTATGGCAATACAATGCTCCTCCTAATATACACTTAATGATAATACTGTAGAAATATCACTATCACCCCCAGTGTAGCCTGTAGAACCGCGAAACAATCATACCGGCAGCCGTTACAGTCAAAACAGAGTTTACGGCCCAGACATCGGAGGCTGCATTTATATTGCAGCCGTCGCTATGGCAACAGTGTATGCACATCCATCGTTTGTTGTGAGTGTCACAGGGGATGTCGGCGTGTTCTTGTTTCTGGAGAGCACACGAAGAGTTCATCGAGCATGTTTTGATAATGGACATGGTCTCTGTGGCATCTGAAAAGATATCAAGCAGGGTTCAAGGTCGTTTAATGCTATTTCTTTACATCCTCTTGATCGCTATCAACCGACATATTTATTGCCTGATCTCTATGCAACGCTTATAGTGTGCTTCACTCAGTGACAAAACGTTTACTATTCATTTGCTTCATAATAAATCAAAATTTCAGATCCAATGTTCAGAAAATTGTGCAGAATTATTACCTGAGAACTGTATTACACAGGTTACTAACCTGACTTAACTCTTTTACACAGGTTACTTACCTGACTTAACTCTATTACACGGGTTAATTGCCTGATTACTCTATTACACAGGTACCTTACTTACCTGACTTAACGGTGTTACACAGGTTACTTACCTGAGAACTGTATTATACAGGTAACTTACCTGAGAACTCTATTACACAGGTTACTTACCTAAGAACTTTATTACACAGGTTACTTACCTGACTTAACTCTATTACATAGGTAACTTACATGATAACTCTATTATACAGGTAACTTACCTGAGAACCGTATTACACAGGTAACTTACCTGTAACTCTATTACATAGGTAACTTACCTGATAACTCTATTACACAGGTAACTTACCTGAGAACTCTTTTACACAGGTTACTTACCTGAGAACTGTAGTATACAGGTAACTTACCTGAGAAGTCTATGATGCGGGTGAGAGGTAATTTACCTGAGAAGTCTATGATACAGGTAACTTACTTGAGAAGTCTATGATACAGGTGAGAGGTAATTTACCTGAGAAGTCTACTATACAGGTGAGAGGTAACTTACCTGAGAAGTCTATGATCGTTTGACAGGTATCCATGTCCGTCGCACATTCCAACAAGTTGTGTTCTCCGACGCACATTGTGTTGGACTGCTCATTTTCACACGTGTAACATCGAATAGACCTTGTCACTGAAAAAACAATACCTCTTATGTAAGGAGAGTTCGATTGTTTCGTCAGCAATAATTCATTATCTGAAAAGAAATGAAGCATTATGATTTTTTCTAGTATCAAAGGTGAAGAAAGTTGGATAAAGTGAAAATCAAATTTAAAAGGTAAAGTTCCAATATAAGAGTAAAAACAGTGAATGAAAAGGTTTGGGGTTTGATTTTTAACGGCCTTTCGTAGTGATTATGTGTTTGAAATGTTCTGGGGTTTCTCGAAATTTTCAAAATTAAACCCCTGACGAAAAAATTGCAATTGTACAGTAGACGCTACGAACACACAGGCATTTCCAGTCTGGCTTACATCATGTGAAAGAGTCATAAGCATTTCATAGATTGACAGCAATAGCATCACCAGTGTTTTTACTACGGTAATGTAATTACTTTGGGAGAACGAGTTTGTAAACTTTGTGGAAGGCTGGATAGGAATCGATAGAAAACGGCTACTAGCTGACGGGGCTGATCATCTCCAACCTGTGGTGAAAACAGTAACTGGTGTCTATTTCTGGCTGGCTTGTCGACATCGTCCTTGTTGGGCACATTGAGGCATGACACCCGCCATGCATATCTAGGTCAGATCCACGTAGATTCCACGTCCTCATAGCAAGAACTGAGGTAGAGACAACACAAGCACAAGGCACGCTAATGATCGAGCATACTAGAAACAATCATCTTCATATCACACAAAGCAATAGCATATTTCCAACTAGACCAGGATAGCGATCATACAACCTTTACAACCTGCATATTTGGAAACCCTGTGTTGTAAGTTTGTCCGTCAGCAGTCGACTCCTGCCACGGAACTCATTATATTTGGAGTAAGCTCTTGATTACCGTATCATCTTTGACATGCAAACAAACACCGTATGTTGGCAAAGTAGGGATATTACTATCAAGAAATTTCACGACCGTAAAATCGAAATCGTCTCTCCTATCTAGTACTAAGCCTTCCCTGTTTTTCATGTGGTAAATAAAGTTAGAGGAATTTAAGCGGCAAAGTTGAAGAATCTGCAGTGTCTTTGATTTCAAACTGCATAGGAGAAATACGGTTGATGTGGTCAATAGAGTTCTTGTTATGCAAAGATAGAACATCGTCGATAATCCTGCCAGCGAACTCAAAACATATATTGTCAACCAGGAACTCTATCTTTCTCATGATTTTTATCCTCAGTATATGCCATTCGGCCTTTGTTGAGCTTTTCACAAAACATACCCCAAAATAAATTACAATCATATATTGACATCGCCGTTCGCCTTTATTGGAAAAGAAACTTCTGACAATAAATAGGTATGATAGTGTAAAGGGTCGAAAAGTCAAAATTATGATAGAAAAAAGTTTCGATGAGAGGATGTTCATGACTGAGTAAGCTATCTTATTAACACCACTTCTTGAGTTTACAGTGTCAAAATACGGGTGTAACCCAGATTTAATGGAACTACGAATGGTACTAAGAAGATTTAGATAAAGGCTTGGTGGAGCAGCTAGAGGAGCCAGTTTATATGGATTCTTGTACAAACGAGGCAGGTCCGTATCCTTATCATTAGTGCGTATTCGGGAAGATCGCAATACAGAAGCGTGATTAGCTAGCATTTCGTCTTTCAAACAATTGGAAAATGTATAGGTAAGATTCTCTAGGTTTACAAAGCTAACGAACACACAAATAATATTCGTGAAAAATAAAGTGAATTTAAGTAGGAACCCTCTGCTACGCTGTCCCCTGAAAGGGGCATTTATATGACAATGAGATCCGCGCATCATTTAGTGAAATATGCATATGTCATCTACCGGCGTACCATGCTATTCAAATATCGATATCAATGTTTATTTGAGGGACGAGTACATTTCTACCGATTGCACACTCAATTGATAAAAGAACTTCTTCAGCTCAAATGCTCAAAATCATTACCTTATTCGTTAAATTTTAAAAAAATGACCTTTTCTCGTCTTCACACGACCGATATTAACTTTAAAAAAATCCTTTTTATTTTCGAGTTCCATTTCGGACAGTTGTTGCATTGATTTGTATGCATAAAAACGACGTTTACGGAGAATGTGTGACAGAGTGAGCTCTACCCAAACATTTATCTATTTAAGTGATGGTCTTAATTTATCATAGAGAAGTTTACAGTCATATCTGTGAAACATTTGATCCGTGAATCAGACTAATTAAAGTTCACGCTATATACAGATGTGACAGGTTATTCATGAGAGCACCGTGTCTACCACAAGTTAGTTCCTAGTATTACTCACGAGCTTGGAACTAGAGTGACGATGTTCATCATTTGATTACATGTAGTGTAGCTATTTTAATATAAAACAGGGACAGGTTTGCTCTACGGACAGTCTGGTTTTCGCCACGAGAAGGGAGATGGTTTTGATACAGGTATTGAAACACAATACTTCCGTAACTTAACTGGAAGATTGAGACACACCGCTTAAGTAATTCAACTGGAAGATTGAGACACAACGCTACCATTAATAAACAGGAAGATTGAGACACAACGCTTACGTTACTGAGATGGAATTTTGAGACACAACGCTTACGTTACTTAACTGGAAGATTGAGACACAACGCTTACGTTACTTAACTGGAAGATGGAGACACAACGCTTACGTTACTTAACTGGAAGATGGAGACACAACGCTTACGTTACTTAACTGGAAGATGGAGACACAACGCTTACGTTACTTAACTGGAAGATGGAGACACAACGCTTACGTTACTTAACTGGAAGATTGGAACACAACGCTTACGTTACTTAACTGGAAGATTGAGACACCACGCTTACGTTACTTAACTGGAAGATTGACACACAACGCTTACGTTACTTAACTGGAAGATTGAGACACCACGCTTACGTTACTTAACTGGAAGATTGAGACACCACGCTTACGTTACTTAACTGGAAGATTGAGACACAACGCTTCCGTTACTTAACTGGAAGATTGAGACACAACGCTTACGTAACTTAACTAGAAGATTGAGACACAACGCTTACGTTACTTAACTGGAAAATTGAGACACAACGCTTACGTTACTTAACTGGAAAATTGAGACACAACGCTTACGTTACTTAACTGGAAAATTGAGACACAACGCTTACGTTACTTAACTGGAAAATTGAGACACAACGCTTACGTTACTTAACTGGAAGATGGAGACACAACGCTTACGTTACTTAACTGGAAGATGGAGACACAACGCTTACGTTACTTAACTGGAAGATGGAGACACAACGCTTACGTTACTTAACTGGAAGATTGGAACACAACGCTTACGTTACTTAACTAGAAGATTGAGACACAGCGCTTACGTTACTTAACTGGAAGATTGAGACACCACGCTTACGTTACTTAACTGGAAGATTGACACACAACGCTTACGTTACTTAACTGGAAGATTGGAACACAACGCTTACGTTACTTAACTAGAAGATTGAGACACAGCGCTTACGTTACTTAACTGGAAGATTGAGACACCACGCTTACGTTACTTAACTGGAAGATTGACACACAACGCTTACGTTACTTAACTGGAAGATTGGAACACAACGCTTACGTTACTTAACTGGAAGATTGGAACACAACGCTTACGTTACTTAACTAGAAGATTGAGACACAGCGCTTACGTTACTTAACTGAAAGATTGAGACACAACGCTTACGTTACTTAACTAGAAGATTGAGACACAACGCTAACGTTACTTAACTGGAAGATTGAGACACAACGCTTACGTAACTAAACTGGAAGATTGAGACACAACGCTAACGTTACTTAGATGGAAGATTGAGACACAACGCTAAAGTTACTTAGATGGAAGATTAAGACATAACGCTAAAGTTACTTAGATGGAAGATTGAGACGCAAAGCTTTCGTTACTGAGATGGAAGATTGAGACACAACGCTTACGTTACTTAACTGGAAGATTGAGACAAAACGCTTACGTTACTTAGATGGAAGATTGAGACAAAACGCTTACGTTACTTTACTGGAAGATTGAGACACAACGCTAACGTTACTTAACTGGAAGATTGAGACACAACGCTAACGTTACTTAGATGGAAGATTGAGACACAACGCTAAAGTTACTTAGATGGAAGATTGAGACGCAAAGCTTTCGTTACTGAGATGGAAGATTGAGACACAACGCTTACGTTACTTAACTGGAAGATTGAGACACAACGCTTACGTTTCTTACCTGGAAGATTGGGACACAACGCTTACGTTACTGAGATGGAAGATGAGACGCAAAGCTTTCGTTACTGAGATGGAAGATTGAGACACAACGCTTACGTTACTTAACGGGAAGATTGAGACACAACGCTTACGTTACTTAGATGGAAGACTGAGACACAACGCTTACGTTACTTAACTGGAAGATTGGGACACAAGGCTTACGTTTCTTACCTGGAAGATTGAGACACAACGCTTACGTTTCTTAACTGGAAGATTGAGACACAACTCTTACGTTACTTAGATGGAAGATTGGAACACAACGCTTACGTTACTTAACTGGAAGATTGAAACACCACGCTTACGTTACTTAACTGGAAGATTGACACAACGCTTACGTTACTTAACTGGAAGAATGAGACACAACGCTTACGTTACTGAGATGGAAGTTTGAGACACAACGTAATTTCTGTACGTAGATGTTGTTTACCTATCGAACATGTACTTGTAATGAGACTGTTGATTAACATCTATGAATAAACAATGATTCTTACAAACAATTACGAGCGTTCACGGCTGCTGTGTTACAAGTGCCGACGATTGCCGAGTATGTCGGGATAAGTCGAAATATCTCACGCTCGGAATGACAAAATGATTGATTAATTAAGCAGTTAAAACCAGAAGTCTATTTTAACGTTTGATATCTAGGGTTAATGTATCTATAAAGATTCTTACTAGCCAATATAGAGACAGGAAACAAAAAAATAAATGTTAAGCTTCAGACGTCGATTCATTCATCAGCTAATTAGGCGTTAACAACTGGGCCGAGGTATATAACACTTATTACATATTTCCCTAAGGACAGAGCTATGCATAATAACGTACTCAGTTTTACGTCGAGATGTTGCTGAGTAAGGAATATTCACTACATATGTCATCGGAAATTTCCGACGGTCATTTCCTCCTCTTTTACAGTAATTTGGTTTCTTTTCCCAGCGAATTCCATCAAAATGAAGAATGTTTATCTTTAATGTCTAATTATTTAGTCTGAATCTACGGAGGCTGATTGAGATTATCCGAGATACCAAGTCGTAATAGCGATATAATTATCCCGTTTTCTCGAGATAATAAGCCGTTATAGCAAGATAGTTATCCCGTTATCTCGAGATACTAAGTCGTTATAGCGAGATAGTTATCCTATTATCTGGTGATACTAAGTTGTTATAGCAAGATGGTTATCCCGTTATCTCGAGATACTAAGTCGTTATAGCGAGAAAGTTATATAGTTATCAAGAGATACTTAATCGTTATAATGAGGCAGTTATCCCGTTATCACGAGATACTAAGTCGTCATGACAAGATAAAAGTCGAGCCTCCGTACGAATCTCATTTCGACCAATCAGAGGCCGTGGCAGCCATTTTGGTTAACCGGAAAATGAAAAGTCATTTGTCGGGATCACTCGAGGTCGGAACATAAAAGGTCATTTGCACACACCCTTACCATAAGAAACACTTGTGTAAAGTTTTATTAATTTCCGACCAATGGCAAAGAAGAAGAAGAAGAAGAAGAAGAAGAAGAAGAAGAAGAAGAAGAAGAAGAAGAAGATCAAAAGACTTAATAAAAGTCACTGATATTTGTTTTATCTGACGTAAATAAACCTCGACACGGCTCTGCTTAGTGCACTAACACGACATAAAATTCAGGAATTAAATATTTAATAAATTCTCATTATATTCAGTCGCTATAAAAGACTCCTCTCAGACATTAAGGCTCCCGATTTCTATACGCATTACCTGTCGAGTCAGGAAACAACAGACTTAACACTGATAAAGCCAGCCGTATGTAACAGGTAAAACGACTCAAGGATCCAGGTTTAAGTTAAGGATCCCCGTACCATTGCCGGAAACAGTAACAAAGCATTAGAAATTGATTGGTTTGGAAAGACTACAGATTTGATAAATAATTTCTGACAAGAAAACCAAAACTTGCGAGATTCTAACAAAATAAATCAACAACGGTGTTCTAAGTGCAAAAAAATACATAGCGGCTCAACCAGTATTCAAACTCTGTACTTCAGATTCTTGATCTGGTTAACGAAAGTGTCCAATCGGGAAACGTCGGCACTTTCCGTAAACGTGAATATACTTCTCTCGTTTACGGAAAGTGCCAACGGCTTCCGATTGCGGAAGTATCCTGACCCAACTGTGCTTTAAGTTATATCCAAAGGGAAGTTAAGGAGAGGTTACTGTATATGCGAAAACGTTAAAGTGCAATATAGCGGGTCCGACTCGGTTAGGGAGAATTAGGGAGAGACTATTAAACCAGAGGTCCCGAGTTCGACTCCAAGCGGAGGCATTAAAACATATTGACCTCTGTCACATGGTAAAATACTTGTTATAAGTCATGAACTCGAAACAAGACGAGGAATACATTACACATTATCTTGTGTCTCTCTTTACTTAAACACGCATTGACGATGCACTTAGAATCATTCAAAGACACATAGATTTAGAAAGATACCGGCGAAAGAACATCTATCTCCAGATTCAGGACATCATGGAGTTGCTGGGTGCTGACAACAATATTGTTCCGTTACCGAGACATCATCTATCAGCAACACTTCGGCATTGCTATGGGTAGTCCTGTGATTTCCATTGTGGCCAATTTGTTCATGAAACATCTGGAGCAAGGAGCAACAACAACTGCTCCGACAGCATACATGCCTAGCTTATGACAACGATCAAAAAGGGTTTTAAAAGAATTTTACCAAACTTTTTAACGCAATAGATGCCACAATCAGCAACAAGTTCACTTACAAGGAAAAATCAGCGGCACGATGCCTTTCTTATACACCCAAGTGATAAAGAACGAGGACGAAACCTTGACTGTATTTGTCTCTGCAGAATCGTACGGACCAATATCGGAACTTCAAATTCTTTGCCTCAGAGCACGATGCTCAAAAGATGTGAGGCAATTTTCCTCCAATCTTCACAGGTGTGTCTCCCGTTTTAGCCGGGAAAGATCAGTTTTCTCCCACCCTTCACAGATGTGTCTCCCGTTTTATCCGAGAAAGATCAACTTGTCACCCATAGGGGGGAGATAGCCTCGTGCCGATTAGCCCGTGTTCAATTGTGACGTCATCAAAATTGAATGACGATATTCATACCCCACATGTGCTTTTGTTTACAAAAAATGCACACTACTGTCAGTGGAGTTTTGACTGAAATAATAGGATGGGAGAAAAATAATCAACCCCTACCTTGAAGGTGTAACAGAGAAATTTCCTACCCGCGAGGTGATTTTATTGGTTGTCCTACCCTCGGCAGAGCCTCGGGTTAGACAACCAAAAAACATCACCACTCGGATTGGAGTTTTCTCTATCAACCTTAAAGGTAGGGGAATATTGTATTAGTCGTAGAACAACAGGGCAAAATACGAGAGCAGAATCACCTCACTGGTGCAATCAAACCTGTGGATATCCAGAATGGGCTCTCAAAAGGGTACACAAACGTCATCCTGTATATAAGGAATATCCAAACCCACCAAGAGGACATATGATGCCAGTCAGGATGCTTCATAATATCCCAGTAACACCTGAGGATACCTAAGCAAACGTCGCAGAATGCGTGCGTATGTAAGAACTGTGACGCATCCTATATTGGAGAAACTGGAAGACAATTTGGGGTGAACACCGGAAATATACAGAAACCCAAGAGGGAAAGAAATTCATCTGATCAGAAAGGAAGCAGTCGGAGTCCCAGGGCAATGAATCGACGATCACAGTTCAAACAATAAAACAATTCAAGTTATTTACAGGGATAACTCCAAAGTATCGGACAGCGAGAATAAGAGATCAGCTGCGCCCTAAGTTCTGAATCGAGATGAGGGGGCTCATAGACCCTCGCATATCTATGACCAGGTATTGAACTAAGCGTTGCCGAACAGATTTGTCGGTCATATTCATTATTTCGTTTATGTTTATCATCTTAGTGTACACACGCTTATAACGTCGATTTTATATCGCCAACTCGTACACATTTTACACATTTGTGTACGTACGCTTCGCTTGTCATTTGTCAGATGTAGGTGACAAAGTACGTACCGTACACGTCATTGAAACGTCACACATAACCATTTTCCTGGTTGTGCCACATGAACCATTTTACGATCCACTCTTACCAACTCGAAGCAAATGTTTAGAAAAATAAGTTTGTGGTATAGATAAGTATGTGAGTTGCGTATTATGTCTGGTATAAATCAGCACGCCTGGTTCATATACAATATGTATAGGTATAAGCCTGATACACAGCAGTGTTCGTGTAAGAGTATTTATCGGCTCAAACAACGACAATTTGTCACTTTCGTATTTTTCATTATCCCTGACAAACTTGGCGAGAGCTTAATTCGATATGATGTGAAGAAATCGATTCGAACAAACTCCCCAGGGTGAACGTTAACCAAATACGACCGATAGAGGGCGCGGGGGGAGTACTCGCTGTTTGATGGAAGACAGAAGATAAATTGGCGAGAGTTTGTATAATGTACAAGGTCTGCGGGGAGTTGTATAGATCGTGGTACTGATTCCGCGGCCTCAACACTTAAACCAGACAATGGTCACAGGAGTTCGTGTCTATAGCAAACATGTATCAGAGGATAAGTGTGTAAGGAGAAGATTTCAAAATGTCTGTTTTTCTGTTGTTGTGTTATTTGACGATATATTTAAACCCCTAAAACATGTAAAATTACTCTGTATACCTTAATTAGTGAAGATCCAAATATAGCTGTAACACATTATCAGGTTCCTGTGGGGATGGCGTGGCGTGGGGCAAACGGGGAGGGAATAACATGTTACCAATATTTATGGTCATACAATGGTAGTATCTACTAATGATGGGGCCTTTTACATACTCAGTACCATTCTAAAGTGTCATCACATGGAAACGTCACAATTCAGACAGATCTACTCGGATATCTATTTATCTACAGTGGGGGACAGAGAAGACGGTGTTAATTCTGTAGGGGGTTCAAACACACGTAACGACACTGACTGACCGGGTTATTCATACGCTTTAACATCGTCGAATTAAAAAAGAAATGTCACCACCAGTTCCAAATTCCGGCACACGTGGCATCACAGTCTTGATGCTAATGTCAAGGTATTTTCGGCAGAAGATTATTTTTTTAAGACATTAAAAATGACCCGCTGAGGAGTAACTGACTGTCGGTATTGAAATTTCTTCTGCCTATTTTAATATGTTCTATCGATTACAGGAGATTTTCAATAAACAGACAGGAAAAACAATCTCTCTATTCCTGGCTTTTTTGCTGCTGGAAATGTCTAAAATCGGCAGGAATTGGATACGACCTAGGTATATTACAACACAAAATAAAATCGACAAAAAATTAGTAATCGCTTATAGATTTCCTGACTAAGCTTAGATACAGAAATCAACCATGAACTTAACACTTTCTTCCTTCTAAAATGGACCTTAATCTTCAGTAATGGACCTTAGGTAGACCAAACCTTAGGACGTATCAAAATATGCAGAAGTCAAACCCGACAGTTACTCCTCAGCGAGTGTAATGTATAATGTCCGAAACCTTCAAAACAGTTCCAGGAAGATTTGGACCGGCTGTACAGTAAGGCATCAAGCTTCTACGTGTTGGGGGATAAGATAACCCGATTTTCATAAGATGGCATACATACCTTGGAACATCATGGCCAAAAGGACCACTGACGCTTTTGTTGTAATTTGGTCCCACATCTTTGATCCGCATGTTCAGGAAACGGAAATCATGGCTACTTCCACGCTCCGACTACTTCTGTGTTTCACGAGTTCTAACAGACACAAAACGTTGTTGGTTATACTCACACATGAAACACATACTTATGACCAAAATCTACAAAACTGGACGTAGAAATTGGTATAACTGTACAAAATAACTATTATCACTTGCGTTATGGTAAAAAATAGTATTTAGCAGCGTCTGTAGGTAGATGCTTCCTATGATCTACACATTGTATGCCTTTTCATCCGTGTTTTTGGCTACGTCTCTTAAAAGTATATATTTTTTAATTTCTATATTGCCCTGTACTGGCAGAAAGAATATTCCCCTAAAATCGTCTTATTTAACATGTACATCTGTATATTACTGCATGCTATTTGCTGGAGTATTCATCCAAAAGTCGCGAAAACTCGGGAGAAACAGACTTTCATACTCTTGTGGCTTTAGTTGTTTCGTTTCACGTGGCGGGGAAACAAGGCCGAGACAGATTTTGCATCAACACGTGCACGTTTCCATCTCGTTGAAACGCTTTAGATGAATCACAATGACATTTTACGTCTATCGGAACGCAACACAATTCCAATGTAAATCTGGCGACGCCAACACGGTGGTGCCTGTTACACTCAGTTCCGTAGTTCCCTACTTACACTGGCAGGACCACGTGTTGCGAGCAGAAGACACCGCTAACATGGAGTAATCCTATATATTCGTTCCCGCTGTTTAAATAAACATGTATGTTGTCAGGAGAAACAATACAGTCCCAGACAGACTCACGGCCATTCCACCAGCGTTTGAATCCCCAGGCAACTCGCTTCCATTTCCCGTGCTTTCATGTCGCTTGATTAAGCTTTTGGTTTACGACATACTCAAACAGTCTCCGACAATGGATTCCCGGGGCGGAGAACGCAAACTGCTGGGAAGCTATGAGACGTGTATCGGAAAATGTGCATGGAATCGTGAATAGGGAAGTCTGGTGCGCTGGGGAAATGGTAACGTACGTCTAGGATAGGGCTATACACACACGATTATAGTTCAATAACTGGGGCCCAGTAAAAGCTAAGTACTAAGCATCTTAATATTGTTATCCCTATAACCCGGGACTCTGGGAAATAAGTATTAAGAAATGATTAAAACACATCTACATAATAAAGTTTTAACGGATGACTTTCCGGGATTTCCGGAATGTAAAAATCAATTTATTTCAACCTTCCCGACCAGTGATAAAATTATGTATATAACAAAATGGACGCTGAAATGTTCGCCCCTGAATCAGATTTAATTATAAGTGATAAGAGTCCTGCATTGGAAAATTTGGAATCGGGAATAATGAAACCAGAACATTTAAAATTTGCTATGATCATGGGTTGGAAAGTATGGAACCGTTACCGAACGAGAATATTGGGAGACCGTGTATCAGGAAATCTGGGGTAGGAACGAAAATGAAAACCAGGTATCGGGAGTGTGGACTTTGAATCGTGGATCGGAACGTCTGGAGCCAGAGGCTAACATGTAGGATTGGAACCAAGGAATTGATTATCAAGTGACTTTACGGGATAGCTCAATCGTACATATTGGGGAAGAGCAAGGCAAAGCCTTGAATATCACTCCTACCGGGGAGAGTTCACAGTCTTATTTACCGAGAAGAGGCAACGACTCATTATTTTAAAGAAAATCATTCTCTTATTTTAATATCACAATGAGGTTTCTATTTAATGAGTGCCTCTCGTTTTCAGTGGCTTTCTACATGTACCTAGCTATTTACCATCTGACACAAGGGTATATCTGAGCAAGTCTTTTATCCTTCTCTTTCCTATCCTACCCTCCCCTACATTCCGTTTATTTACTCATATAAACACAACATATTGCTGCCTATTTCTATCTCGAATATAGCATGTGGACCTCAAACCTCATCATTTTAAGTTGTAAAACTTGTTTCCAAGTCCTATTTCAACAATTGTGTATTGCTTTACATTATACTGTAAAAGGAGGCACGGTATAGTCTAGTGGTAGGACGCCGGGCTCGTGGCCGAAGGGTTGCGGGTTCGAGTCGCGGCACGGCACTGTGTTGTTGCTTTGAGCAAGATACTTTACTCCGCTCGAGCACGTTGTTGGGCAGTGCTAGAATTGTTGAATGCTAGCTGTGAGCGCCGAAATGGCAGCACCGGCTGTATGCTCCCCCGGGAGTTGAGAAAGATATTGGCTGGTTGCAAAGGCCCTATAACCACGGATAAAATTATAAACCGCTTTTAGACGACCTACGTACTTGGTTGTGATAAAACGGTATATAAGAACTTCCAATTATTATTAATTAAAAGAAAAAAGAACTGAAATAAAATTTATATTGGCATAATCAGATAATTTTGCTACTGATGAGGTAAATCTTATATTAATCACGGACTTAGAATCTAATTCCGTGGTATACCTTCGAACCTAATCCGCTTCGTGTCTTCATGCAAAATGCATACATATCGTATACCGTTAAAAATAATACTAGTTATTCCTTAAATATATGCAGAGACGTAGATTTAATATATACGTCTCTGGTTTATGTAAACAAAGCAAGTCGTCCACTCTTAATTTTTCAAATTAAAATTAGGAAACGAGCAAATACAAAAAAAGTCTAGTATAAAAATATTACTGGACTAAAAGACCTTATGAAAAGTTACGTAAAACGGCTTAATCAGAACACGATGCTTCCATAAATGAACAACACTGGTCCAAACAGTTTGGACCGTGATATTTAATGATTTAAACGAGAATTGTCTCACAATTTGTACCGTGATCACATATTTCACACTCGATAATGACGAAAACATTTAACAACAACTTTCTGTAAACAAGACACTGGCCTTCAACTCGCTACCATATGGCTGGAATGTACGTGTTTTCAGCGTGATTGAAATGCCATTTCAAGCTGGTGGCTAACACTTTTTCACAAGTTTCTTTCGGGAGCCCGAAGTTGGTTCCTAGTTCCATTGAAGAAGTTAGCGAAAATGTGTGAGTATGAAACACCTGTAAATCTCAGATAGCTTTTATTTGTAACAGTTTATAACAACACCCGCCTATTGGTGTTAAATATGACGACACTCCCAGAATACCCCTGAGATACACCGGAAACTGTCAGACACACACAGAGTTCAAGGATGGAGCCATGGTTCCATGTCCACGGGGTATTCCGTCTTTGCGTATTGCAGAGTTATCTTCTCTTGAGAGCAGGTATTGATTGTTATGTCATTGGTTTGTGTGAGAAAATTACGTTGTTTTCTCAAAAATTGATGACGTTACTCTCACAAACAAGTGACATAACAATCAATATCTGCTCCCAAGAAAAGATAACTATGCAATACGCAAAGACGGAATAGACAGTATGTAATGTATATAAGCTGGTACATCATAATTCAGTGGCGGATCCAGAGGGGTGTTTTGGGCTTCAGGTAAACCTCTCCCCCCCCCCACCCCCAACCCTGAGAATTTTCTTTAAAAATCATGTATTTTCACCATTTTCCTCAATTTTTTCCCCACATGCAAATTTGAAAACCCCTCCAGATAGGTCTCTGGATCCTCCACTGAGAATTTGACAGTTTATATAATTATCATATATACATTTACAGCGTTGTTTTAGTTGACAGTTTAAAAGAACAAGCCAGAGTATAAGTTGTTTGAACTAAAACGGTTATTCACCCGCCATATTCCATCTATTTAAATGTAATTCCACCAGTGTAATGTTGTATAATTTAGTTTATTAATTTATTTTTGATTTTTCGGTCACCTGAGGTTTAGCATGATACGTTTTTTGATTGGATTCAGATTAGGAAAAATGACCGGTCCAACTTCAATGCTAGTCAATTTTACCGTCACGCTGTTGGGCGATTCTGTTTATGTACATCAAAGGATCAAACTAGTCTATTTGTATCATCCACAATGAAGCGTGTACAAAGCCTGCCATTTTGTCATGACATTTTTCATGGGTCCAATGACGTAAAAGAGCGCAAGCCCTGGACATTCAAAGATGCAAGAAACTCAGGTCCCATTTATAAATATATATGCTGTACTCCTTCCTATAGTGCATAATCTGCCTATTGTTTGTTGTAGAATATCAAAATACGACCTTTCCCAAGGTCTAAATCTCCTTTCCATAAAAGATAATATATAAACTTTATTTATTTTGCAACAATTATGAAACAAGTTATTTCAACTTATATTAATCACTCTTGTTGGCCCGGATGTTAATGTGAGGAGGGTACCGGTCTTTCTGTGGGAGGAAATCGGAGCATCAGAAGATAAAACCCAGGTGATTGGGCAGATCAGGGAATCGAACCCTGGCTGCCTTGGTGATATGCAAGTGCGCTATCCAACCCCCCTTCCATCAATAAATGATGACTATCAACTCTTCCTTCACGTTATAGAGTAAAACGCCTCACTCTTACCTGGGTTTATGTTGTATCTGGCTCCGTCTGAAAAAGTCTCCACAACAAATGTAAGTGAAGCTGAGACTCTCCGTAAATGTGCTAAGAGGAATACTTACATGAAATGAAGCATTATTATAAGAGGCCGGAGTATTATCAAATTTGTGTTCATATTCGAGTGAACTTGACTTTTGATATTTGGACCTCCAAAGCAATCACGAACAAGCATCAATCATAAGGCAAAAAGATTGTGAATTTTGCTTCGAAGCAAATCAAATTATTGTGCGGAAACTTGTACATATGAGCGATACCCAACTTCAAAGCCGGTCAATATTACCGTTATGCTGCTGCGCAATTCTTTTGATGTACCTCAAAGGATCAAACTAGTGTATTTGTATCGTCCGCAAGCTGGTATATACAGAGCCTTCAACACAACAGACAACACAAGATATCGTAACCCCTGAGTTCAAATGATGTAATGGGACCGACAAAGCAAGACACATGATAAGCTTTTTGCTTGGATTCAGAATCGAACCCCGGCCGCCTTGGTGAAAGGCAAGGGAGCTATCCACTGTGCCACCCGACCACCCATATATACATAGTATACCTCAAAAAATAATACTAGACTAATACAAAAAAGCCAAGCATATTAAAATATTACTGGACTAAAAAACCTTATGAAACGTTACGTAAAACCACGGTCCGTGGTAAAACCGTTCTAATTAGAACACGCTTCCTTCCATAAATGAACAACACTGGTCCAAACAGTTTGGACCGTGATATTTAATGATAGCGAGAATTGTCTCACAATTTGTACCGTGATCACATATTTCACACTCGATAATGACGAAAACATTTAACAACAACTTTCTGTAAACAAGACACTGGCCTTCAACTCGCTACCATATGGCTGGAATGTACGTGTTTTCAGCGTAATTGAAATGCCATTTCAAGCTGGTGGCTAACACTTTTTCACAAGTTTCTTTCGGGAGCCCGAAGTTGGTTCCTAGTTCCGTTGAAGAAGTTAGCGAAAGTGTGTGAGTATGAAACACCTGTAAATCTCAGATAGCTTTTATTTGTAACAGTTTATAACAACACCCGCCTATTGGTGTTAAATATGATGGCACTCCGGGCATACCCTTGTGATACACCGGAAACTGTCAGACAGAGTTCAAGGATGGAGCCATGGTCCCATGTCCACGGGGGTATAGTATATAAGCTGGTACATCATAATTCAGTGGCGGATCCAGAGGGGTGTTTTGGGCTTCAGGTAAACCTCTCCCCCCCCCACCCCCAACCCTGAGAATTTTCTTTAAAAATCATGTATTTTCACCATTTTCCTCAATTTTTTCCCCACATGCAAATTTGAAAACCCCTCCAGATAGGTCTCTGGATCCTCCACTGAGAATTTGACAGTTTATATAATTATCATATATACATTTACAGCGTTGTTTTAGTTGACAGTTTAAAAGAACAAGCCAGAGTATAAGTTGTTTGAACTAAAACGGTTATTCACCCGCCATATTCCATCTATTTAAATGTAATTCCACCAGTGTAATGTTGTATAATTTAGTTTATTAATTTATTTTTGATTTTTCGGTCACCTGAGGTTTAGCATGATACGTTTTTTGATTGTATTCAGATTAGGAAAAATGACCGGTCCAACTTCAATGCTAGTCAATTTTACCGTCACGCTGTTGGGCGATTCTGTTTATGTACATCAAAGGATCAAACTAGTCTATTTGTATCATCCACAATGAAGCGTGTACAAAGCCTGCCATTTTGTCATGACATTTTTCATGGGTCCAATGACGTAAAAGAGCGCAAGCCCTGGACATTCAAAGATGCAAGAAACTCAGGTCCCATCTATAAATATATATGCTGTACTCCTTCCTATAGTGCATAATCTGCCTATTGTTTGTTGTAGAATATCAAAATGCGACCTTTCCCAAGGTCTTAATCTCCTTTCCATAAAAGATAATATATAAACTTTATTTATTTTGCAACAATTATGAAACAAGTTATTTCAACTTATATTAATCACTCTTGTTGGCGCGGATGTTAGTGTGAGGAGGGTCTTTCTGTGGGAGGAAATCAGACCATCAGAAGATAAAACCCACGCGATTGGGCAGATCAGGGAAACCAACCCTGGCTGCTTTGGTGAAATGCAAGTGCACTATACACTGGCCATCCGACCACCTTTCCATCCACAACTCATCCTTCACGTTATAGAGTAAAACGCCTCACTCTTACCTGGGTTTATGTTGTATCTGGCTCGGTCTGAAAGTCTCCACAACAAATGTTAGTGAAGCTGAGACTCTCCGTTAAAATGTGCTAAGAGGAATACTTACAGAACAAGGTAAAGCACATCCCAAAAAATAATTTCAAGATGAAGAAAACAAGAGGCCCAATGGGCCTGCATCGCTCACCTGGTATAAATCTCACACTTTTAACCTTAAAAGTGATCTAAAATAAAGCTACAGGTAAAATATCAGTATTTATGATTAAAATTCATTCAACGGTTATTTTTTTAAAAAACATTTCACCCCCCCTGTGATTGAAAGTCGAACAAAGTCATTATGTTGAACAAATTTTATAGCCTTTCATCTCAGGATGCAACTTGCAAAGTATCAACATCCTGGGACCCATGGTTATTCAGAAGAGGTCGTTTAAAGATGTTAAACAGATTTGACCCCTGTGACCTTGAATATAAGTCAAAGTCATTCACTTTAACAAACATAGTAGTCCAGTGACGTTGATCCCAGCATGCTACTGACTAAATATCAACATCCTGAGCCTTTTGGTTATTGAGAACATGTTGTTGAAATATTTTGAACTTATTTGCTCCTTGTGACCTTGAATATGATTCAAGGTCATACATTAAGACAAACTTGGTAGCCCTTGATCCTAGTATGCTACTGACTCAAAAAATATCATCACTCTATGCATTTTGGTTATTCTGAAGAAGTTGTTTAATGTTTTTAACATATTTGACCCCTGTGAACTTGAATATAAGTGAAGGTCATTCATTTGAACAAACTTGATAGCCCTTTACACCAGCATGCTACTGGCGAAATATTATCACACTGGGCATTTTGGTTATTCAGAAGAAGTTGTTTAAAGTTTTTAACATATTTGACCCCTGTGACCTTGAATATGGGTGAAGGTCATTTATTTGAACAAACATTGTAGCCCTTTATCTCTGCATGCTACTGGCCAAATATCATTACCCTGGGCATTTTGGTTATTCAGAAGAAGTTGTTTAAAGTTTTTAACATATTTGACCCCTGTGACCTTGAATATGGGTGAAGGTCATTCATTTGAACAAACTTTGTAGCCCTTCATCTCAGCATGCTACTGGCCAAATATCATCACCCTGGGCATTTTGGTTATTCAGAAGAAGTTGTTTAAAGTTTTTTTTAAGACAATTGACCCATGTGACCTTGAATATAATTGAAGGTCATTCATTTGAACAAACTTGGTAGCCCTTCACCCAAGCATGCTACTGGCCAAATATCATCTCCCTGGGCAGTTTGGTTATTGAGAAGACGATGTTTAAAGTTTTTAAACATATTTGACCCCTGTGACCTTGAAAATTGGTGAAGTTCATTCATTTTAACAAACGTTGTAGCCCTTCGTCCCAGTTTGCTTCTGGCCAAATATCGACACCCTAGGCCTTTCGGTTATTAAGAAGAAGTTGTTAAAAGTAAAATATTGACGCCGGATGGACGGCCGGACGGACGCTGGCCGGACGCTGAACGGAAGCCGCGCCAAGGCATAAGCTCACTTGGCACTTCGTGCCAGGTGAGCTAAAAATAAAAATAAAAATAGTTAAACGTCTTGTTTTGAGATCTGGAGAAGACTCACTGGTGTAATATCCCTTGTTAGATACAAGAGTTCCTAGAGTTTGTATCTCCCCAATTTAGATGTGACGTCACTGTATAGGCCTTTTAACCCATTCATCCCTGGAGTTTCATAATGAACTATTCCAACATTTGAATTGGAAGAGTTCAAATGTGTCTTCAGGGGTTAGTGAGTTAATACCATACACCAAACCCCTTGTTGGCTTACTATCTAGAGCACAAAGCATCATTTCTCTGTTGCTGCCCTACACCATCTAAACTCAAGTCGTCGAATGCTGCCTTGCAAGGTGAAGACCAGGGATCAAATTTAACAACAAAACATTCATTTCAAATTTTTCATCAATTTTATTTTCAAAATTTCATTGTTGGATTCTTCTCTTCAAAAAGATGAGAAACAAGATGAAACATGAGATGACTTATTTTAACATTATAAATCAACATATCACCCATACGCTAATGACACCAATCAACATAACGTATCACCCTTACTCTGATAGTATAAATACACTATAAGTTATAACAGTGATTGTTTAACAGGGACAATCAGGTTTAACCTTGTAACAAACATAAACAAAAACAAACAGTTTAAAACAACTCATACAAACAACTGATTATAACCTATTTAAACAAGCATCTTTTAAACATAAATAACTCTTATATGTGTCATGAAATTTATGCAGTTCTTTCAGGCTGTTTCCAGAAAAAAGTTTTTGTTTCAGATTTATTTTATATTCATTTCCTCTTGCAATTAACTTTTCAGAAATGAATAATTCAGGACTGCTATAAAACATCAGAAAAAACACACTCTTTTCTTTAAATAAATTAATATTAAATTAGGTTGAAATACTAAAAACTGAGTATGAAACACTTAAGTGCCATTTTAATGATAATTATCTTTAGAACAATGAGACCAAGTATATTCCACAAACTCACAAGGGTTGTTCCCCTTTGTAAGGCCACAATCATCTCACATGAGTTATCCATCTTACATGAGTTGTCCTCCTTTGTAAAAGTTGCCAATCTTTCACACACATGCTCACCTGTGTCACTTTACTACACAAAAAATGCTAGTCAGTGAAGTGTATCATTGCACATAATGTGCTAGTGAGTTTGTTATTTGAAAATTGTATCGTTTAAAACCAGAGCTATAATAATATCATAGACACACTCGGGGCTTAGAGACAAAGTTGGATACTATATATTAATAAAACACAGGGCATTGACATTCGACAGTGACAAGACGTTTGACATAATTAAGCTTAGAAGTTATCTATACCTTTCTGCAAATGTCAAAGTAATATCAAGCAAATGCACATCATCAGATCCTATACTAGTTTGATGATTTTTGGCATAAAAATACAAAATTGAAAGTTTAAACATGTTGCCATTTTCTAGACAGATGTCTTCAAGTTTCGAAGAAGAAAAAAGATAAAATTGTGCTATTTCATCTAAAAAAGACAACCGATGGCATATATGAAAAATTACCAATATGAGAATGAGAGAACGATGTAGTTCTGGATTTGAAAAATAGAGAGGACGGACAAAGTAACATGGAATGTGAATGAACGAGGAAAAAGCTTGAGTCATTTACATATATACAGTATATAAATATAAAAAATCTTATTTCACTGTTTCTGATTATGCTAACAAGATGAATCAAGTTGTGGCAAGTCGAAGCAGCTTTCAACAAGAAAAATGATGATGCTCAAAAAATCTCCTGGTTTCTGTTATATAAAACCTCTTTAGCTGAATAATACATGAAGGGTTTGGGCACAAAGCCCCGACCCCACAATAAATAGATATCTTACTACCAATACATATAGATCGTGGAGTTTGGGATCTGTGTTTTAAATCAGTATGTTACATTTTAAAAATCATTAAAATTTAAACTTCAAACATTTACCTGATCAGGTATTATGAATAATCAACATTGAATATAAATCAGAAGGATGCATATATATATAATTTTTTCTTTCTTTCAAATCTGACCCCAAAAACGTACCTGCGCACTATACCCGAGTGCGCACTATACCCACAAATTTACGGTAGTTTTAATTTAAAAGGGGGAAAAAATATTTGAGAATTTGTTTTAATCAATATATCATTAAACTGAAGAGATTTATACAACCCAATTCAGGCGAGCACAAACATGGACGATGAAACAGTCGCATCAAATCACCATGGTAACAGTTACTCATTTTCGATCTGTGCCCCGGGGCTGCCGAGAAGCAGGCTGATTAAGATTCAGACACAGGTCTTTGCAATTTGGGAGGAAAAGCGCCAGATTCAGATTTGGAGGCTAAGTTGGGAAAGGAAGGATTCTGAATTTGATATGTAGTAATTTATTGAAATAAAAACTGTTTTTAAACAGGAAATCTCCCCATCCACAACTGTGGAAAAATAAGTTACTTGTATCCATGGTAATCTGAGGATTAACAAACCTAGGGCTACAGGTGGTTGTTGAACGTCAACAGTTACCAATAGCACGACTAGTCACACCTTTCGTTAACTGTTAAAGGGAAGGTATTTAAATGGGATATAAATCTCTATACCAAACACAGCTGGTCTAAAAGGATGAAATCTAAGAGCCTATTGATAATTATTAAAAAAGCACAACCAATGATTTTGTATCATGTCGATACATCTGACAACAAATCAGCATTTCGTGGTAAAAATTTACAAAATCACTTTCTCAACACTTCATACAATTATATATTTAGACACAGGGTACTGCACTGTTATATAAATAAATAGAATTTTACCTTCAGGCCCTTGCACATTATGTACAAAACAAACTAGAACATATATGCTATTTTTACCTGTGTCACAAAATATGACCTACATATCACAGGGCCTTTTTATACTCACGGATGTAATATCTATTAATCATTCCTGGTATACTATATAAAATATTTAACAACTTTTGTGCATCAAGGGCCTGTGATAAAAGAGATTATTGATTACATGTTTTTTTATAAACAGTTCATTAAATAGATTCGTCAAATATTCTAATTAGAATTTGAATCAAAGAATTGATATTATGAATCATGTAATGTTCACATTATAACAATACTGTTTAATTAAGCGTTGTATACACAGCCATGCACCCCTTTAGACTATAATGAAATTCTATCTATATTTCATTAACTATATAACAAAACTAATGGAATATTCCAGTCTGAGGGGTAATCGACTTAAACACAATTTGGCACTGTCATCATGGCGAGTACATTATATCTTACAAAATATTTACAAAGTTACAAAATAATTCAAATTGCACTATTGACTTCTTGGCGAAAAGTTGTGAAAACTAAAATCAATATAGAACAGAAGAAAAAACAGAAAAAAATAGAGTTTAGAAGCAGAGTACTGCTGTCCTGGGACAGCAAACTATACACCTGTCACATGCCAGGTAGCATCGACTTAAAGTGATAGTTAAACAATAAGACACACTAAGTACCATTCTGATGTAATCACGTCTCAAAACAAATGATATATATTGAAATTCGAGAAATGAAAAACTCCTTTTTTATTAAAACATTCAGTATAATTAAAATTATTTCTGGGAGGAGGTGAAAGTCAATGTTTTCAGCGTCAATAAAGTCATTGTTAAACTTATTAAGGCAGAAAGGAGAGATAAGCCAAGATTAAAACGGACATAAAATTGCATAGACAAAAATATTCATCAATGTGAAAATGTACATAAAATCTCCATGCTTGATATGCATTATGCTACCGACCCTTTTATAAACAAGTTATCTCCCTTGTTCTGAATATCTCCCTTGTCCTGATGTATTTTGATACATGCAGATTTCTTTCACTACAATACCATTTTCATGGTAAAAGGAACTCACAATTTAAACACGATTTCCTAGTCAAGCTTACATATCTTTCAACCTAATCAGCAACCGTTCATCTTTGATCTAAATTTTCATTAACTCATTCACCCCTGAAGACGCATTTGAACCCTTCCAATTCAATGGTTGGAATAGTTCATTATGAAATTTCAGGGGTGAATAACTTAAAAGAATATAAGTTTAGTGATTTCGACATTATCTATCTTTCAAGAAAAAAATCTCTTTATTGTAGATACTGCTTATTAATTGGAACAACAAATATGACAATATCCAATTAGATCATTTTCAAGATTTTTTTCACGATTATTAATGTTAAAATGAGTTGTCTTACATCACTGTTGGGGGTTGAGCTTAGAACGTTGAATGTGGGGCTCAATACAAATCTGTCTTGAAGACATAAAATCACTTTACAGACAAAATGTCTGGAATCTCAAAACCCTGGAAAAGGCATGCCTGTCGTGCTGTGTGATAAAAACACTGTTTCGAGCAACTGGCTTTCTTCACAGATTATAATTCTCTTCAAAGAACCAAATTTGCATAAAATGTTTTTCCCCATCAGGCGGACTAGCATCCTTCTTAGTTTGGATGAGTCTGACCTTTTCTTCCTTCCACCTTGACCTCTGATTGGTGCATTTATGACCTTGTCAATGACCATATATACTCTCACCTGAAGGTAGGGTACATTTTGGAGTGATACCTTCCATATATCGAGATGATTGGTGGACTAGAAGCCTAGCGACAAAGGTTCTGATCTTGGGATTGACCTTGGGATTACCCCTTGAAGTAGAAGGGAATCTTCACACAAGATGTTTGATCATGATGTTGGGAAGAGCATTCCTTCTCTTTCTCCATGTCCCCAAGTCTATTGTCTGCTGCTTCATATTCTTCAACCACAGTTTCACTTCCTTGTCTTCACCCTGCAATACAAAGGTCAAAGGTTAATAGTTTACTGAGCCATTTTAATTGTAATGGTATAACTTTAAAAGAATCCAAGGGTTTTGCATTTCTTTTCTTCAAATTATAATTATAAAATAATCACTTTTGAAATTGCAAAATTCATGCTTAAATTTTGAAAAGAGCAGTTATGAATAGCATGAAATTTGTTTAACTCCATGCTTTTCATGAAATCAATGTTTGTTTGTTTGTTTGAGTGGTTTTACGTCCGCTTCATTACCGAGTAGTCCAGTTATCCAGCAGATGATAAAATCAAGAAAAATGTCAACAGACGGCTATGCTGTGGATTTCATTTGGTTTACCAAACTTCCAATGGACCAGAATATGATTTACCTTAAACACAAAAGGCTCTTTGTTGTTTTCCAACACTTCAAACACATCATCTGTGTCAGGGTCGTGGTTTACTATACATCTGTTCAGCATGAATGGCTCCTGTAAAAAAATGTATACATCAGCTATAGACAACAGGGTTGTTATATTCTTACCTTAATACATAAGGCTTACCAGTCACCAATAGGTAATCAATTATATTCTCTTTTTCAACAAAATATCAATGCTAAATTTAAATAGCTGGAAAGTCTGACTCATGATATCAGGTATAACTTTATGTGACTTGTGATATCATGTGACTTGTGATATCATGTGACTTGTGATATCATGTGACCTACGATGTCATGTGACTTGTGATATCATGTGACTTGCAATATCATGTGACTTGTGCTATCATGTAACCTATGATGCCATGTGACTTGTGATATCACGTGACTTATGATACCATGTGACTTGTGATATCATGTGACCTATGATGTCATGTGACTTACCCTGACTGTCTGGTATTTGTTGTTTTTCTCCTTGAGTATCACCACAGCTGCTTGGATGACTGAAGACTTATGAGGAAACAGAAGACCTTCTTCTTCAGATCTGTGCATCTCACCCTGAAAACACAAATATACAAGATTTAAAAACTGCTCAAGTTACCAAACATCTTATGTGAAAAAGTTTGCTCAATATGTTCAACACAGAAGAAGCCTTTTATAAATCATTAGGACGGTGCCTTGTGATTGAGCTATATATCAATATAATCTGTTATTAAAGTGGTCAGAGTTGCAAAATATAAAATAAGTTGAGGTCAGAGTTGCAAAAAATAAAATAAGTTTACCTGTCCCAGGGTTAAAAGAATTCCTTGAACTGTAGTAAATTTGAGTTTGAGACGTTTCGTTGCCCAGTTGTGATCCGTTGCCATGGCCACCTGCAAACGACATGTTGTGATGTCACACACATCCTTCTTATTCCAGCCCAGAATGTCAATAGCTGCCTGTAACAAATTAAATATTCAAATCATTCTGTTAGCACATTCAAGAAAATTCAGTGGTCATTTTTTTTCCCTGTCAAAAAACACTATTTGTATTGTATACAGTTGTAATGTTGCTATATGTATAAAAATATTAACTAAAATATTCTTTACAGTTATAACAACAGATAAAAAAAAATCTGTTTTTGGATAGGTAACTGTGATGTATGCATGGCTGACTGCATATGGACAACGTTGAGTTTGAGTTATCTCCCTTGTTGCACACATTGTTACAGGTCACTACAATTTTTGAGTTATCTCCCTTGTTGCACACATTGTATCAGCAAATTGGTTGTTTTAATATGTGTTTGAAGTTGTGTCTGAGTTGAGAATACCAATAGATTACTTGTACAATGGTGTTGTGATTGACGTGATGTACTTACTCGGTTCAGTTCAGCCTTCTCCATTGATGGAGCCTGCCTCTGCAGCAGGAGGTCGGCCACCTTCTTCTTCATCTTCATGGAGCCACTACTCTTCTGAGTTTTCTGTAATATGTACAAATAACAAAACTCAAAGAAACTGATGACTTTAACAAGAGTACCGCGGGGCGGAACAAAATACGCCCGTCGAATGCCATATAGTGTTATATACTTTCTTACATTGAAATAAGATCTGCATCATTCTAAGAGTGGTTAGCTGACATGATATAAAAATGTAGGAAAAAACCTTGGACAAAAAATCAAATACTGAAATGAACAAAAGGCAATAAATTTTGCAAAAATCGTCGAATCAAAATTCTTTTAAGGGAGACACAACATCATATCATGATTATAAAGTATACCAAGTTTCAAAGAGATCCGTTGAAAAATGTAGGAGGAGATTGCCGGACAAAAATCAAATACTGAAATAAACAAAGGGCAATAACTTTTGGAAAAATCGTCGAATCAAAATTCTTTTAAGGGATACACAACTACGTCATGATTATAATGTATACCAAGTTTCAAAGAGATCCGTTGAAAAATGTAGGAGCAGATCTCCGGACAAAAATTAAATACTGAAATGAACAAAGGGCAATAACTTTTGGAAAAATTGTCGAATCAAAATTCTTTTAAAGGAGACACAACTTCATATCATGATTATATTGTATATCAAGTTTCAAATAGATCGGTCCAAAAATGTAGGAGGAAATTGCCGGACAAACAAAGTTTACGCCGGCCGGACAACGCCATACCATAATACTACCGTCAAATTTGTATAAAAACAGATGATATTTTGGTATTAATTAAATACAAAGTTGAGGAAAAACCCTTGTAATCAAGTACCAGGTATATTGTAAATTAAAACGTCAAACCACTACTGAATTAGATATACCATTACCTGTCAGGCAGGATTAATATTTGGTTGATGAATCCTTTTTTACAAATAATTCCCGATAGAAGTTTACCAATCTTCTGATGGTGGTCCCGCAGGTTAACCAGGGAAAATAATTCACGAATTAAAAGAATTGGCCAACTATTACATCACAGGACGAGCCCTGCAGTCAGTCACTGGAGTCTTCTGAAGATCAGAATCAATCTGCTTACCTCACTATATACTAGATGAGGTCTGTGTTTTTTTCTTACCCGATTCCATCACATCTTCATTCTAATTTAAAACTTACAACAATCAATCCATCTTCGATTGGAAAGTCTGACAATGCTATATATAGACTGAGCGAACAGTAAAGAAACATGGACAATAAGCTGTGGGCAAGGACTTACCGAATTGATGTGGCCGAGTATTTCCTCCAATTTTGCTTTAGCTCCAACGATGGCCGCCTTGTCTGGGGTTTCAGAAGATGTGGACTTGTGGAGACGTTCCAATAGTAATGGATACCTACAGGACAATCAACATCGTCTTTGTTTAAAAATATGTTTTTTCTTTTATTTAAAGTCTAATACTTTTTGAACTCAATTATCTAAAATATTGCAGTAACTGAACCATTTAGCATTAGATCAAAAGTCAAATACTTTATGAACTTAGCTATGTTGAAACATTTTGGTAAGTAAACTTTCAGAAAATGATTAAAAATAATGGTTGCTAAGGATTTATCTTCCATGGTTACCTCATTATTCGTTGTACTGGGAGGATGAGGAATGACTTGAGAGGCATTCGTCTCAGAGCCACATTATCATCCTGTGAGGCTTGTAAGAAGATCCGCAGCAGTTCCTTCTCTTTTTCCAGTGTTTCTAACAAATTGCCTGCATGGCTCTGAAAAAACAAAAATGAAAACAAAACTTAAATAAAAAATAATGAGCACTTTTGTGTGAAATACATGTTGTGAATAATTATCTTCTATATTTTGCATGTTTTTGTTTTTCTTTGAACTTTTCTCATTTTTTCTTCTTCTCTATTTGTAACTACTGAAATGGACTTAAATAAAAATAAGAGATATTTTGTTATGAAATTCTATTTAAACAGTCAAAATTAACGAAATTGATAGCAGAATTAACATGTAACAAAAGTTATCAACAAATCTGTAAGCTGTGTTCTTCCTTAATATCCCACACAACAGATATCTGTGGATTTCCATTTTTTGATCGTTTCACATCACCGAGACACCAAGATAAAACAAATGTCTTCGTACCAGTCGACGTAATGGCTAATACTCTCGTATAAGAAGTCTTAAAGAACGGAGAATTTTCTGATCAGGTTTGCAATAATTGAATTGAATTTCCGAACCCCCAATGTAGGTCATTGGAGGAAGCATGTCTGTCCGACTAACAGGGTCTTAATTAACCTTAAACCCCAGCATAACCAGGCCATGGTGACCTAGATGTTCTCCGATAATACTGTAATCAATAACTAGTCTTCAGACCCAAAGGAAGAGGAAAATACTTTATCTTATTAAGTATATGATCTCATTAACAAATTTTTAATCAATAATCATTTTTATTTTTATTAAACCCTAATGTACTATGAATTTACACTTAGTGAATCTGGCCGAATGTTAAAACTAAATGTTAAATCGTTAACCCTTAGGTAGCTTTAGTAGTCTCTACCATACATTTATCTGGATGAGTCCATTATAGTCTACTTAACCCTTTCACCCCTATGTAGCTTTAGTAGACTCTACCATACATTTATCTGGATGAGTCCATTATAGTCTACTTAAAAGTAAGATCAAATTTTAACATTTCAAATAGTTTTGCTATCAATTATTTCTTTTTGCTCTAAGTTCCTTCAATTTCAAGCTATCTAAAACTTTTTCCAATTAACTAAAAATGTGGTGGTGGTGGTGGTGATAGGGGGGGGGGGGATGCCTTTCTGGTCAAAGATCGTATTTACAAGATATTGTTAGAGGCAGTTAAAATCAAAACTCACCTGGTTCACACAATAGCTCTCAAATGCCATCATCAGATCTGTTGACTTCAGAAACAAGCTGCCGATGGAAACTTCCGTGAAATCCTGAAAACCCGTGAAAAACAACTTATTAGTTGCAGTTTCTCCAAAAATTATGCAAGTTTGCTCATAGAAAAACAGGAAGTTTGTCATGCTATAATTACCAAATTATTTCATTAAACGTTGTCCATTTCTATCACCGTCTGTCTATGTAAACTTACATGGTCATCATTGTTGATGGCGTCTTGGAGGGCTGCTTCCAGTCTGGCCGTAAACTGAGCGTTGGCGTTCATGAGCTGCTCCAAGTTGAGGAAGATAGCTTCAACTTGTTCTGAGCTCAGAAGTCCGTTTGTCTTCATTGGTTTGTAAAAATGCTGGAAACAAAATAAAAAGGATTGAATTTCCATATTGATACTGTAAAATGAAAAATTTGCCCAGATTCTTCTTTCAACAATACAATTCAAACTGTTCTTCAGTAAATATTTTTGGCTTTAAGTTGAATTCACCCAGTTTTTGTGGGATGAAAACAGCAAAAAACAAAATGGATAAGAAGATTCCTAACAAAATATCAATGGATGAGATTTTCAAATGAGCGTCAGAATGGCACAAGAACTGAGAAAGAATTTCTTTTTTTGAGGATGTACAAGTATTTTTTAAGTCTTTAACCTAAAAAAAAACAAAAAACAAAAACCCATCAATTTTTCTTTTTCTTTGTGGTGCTATGTTTGGTATAGTTCTCCTCAGGTAAAACAGTGTATTACAAATGTTGAATAACAAAAACAGATTATTATTCTCTTTATTTCCTCCAATTTGAAGATTTCATTTAAACAGTGGGTTTATAATTTTCAATTTTTACCTGTCAATATGCAAATTTCACTAACCCAATATAATTCACCATGATAAGTAATATCAAATATTGACAAGTCAATTGGACTAGCAGTATTTTCACTAGTTATTAGAATATAATCCTATCCTTATTGTCGAGCCCTACTGAGTGAGTATTAAATAGTTTTATTTGTGGAACAATATGGTAAACAGCTAACATAAATAGGTAACAAGCCATTCGGATTGATATGTCTCGCTTGTGCCCTACTTTGACCATCGATGTACATATCAGAGAAACTAAGTTAAACTCAAAACTTAATGTTGATGGAGATGCTGACAAAGTCAATGGACCATGAAAGAAGGTAGGCAACATCCAGCATTTGATGCATGGGTTGAGATGTACTACCTAAGACGCATCTATGGTCTAAGTTTGGTTGGTGTAACACTTATACTTTCAGTGAAACTAAGATAAACGTAAAACTTAATGTTGATGGAGATGCTGACAAAGTCAATGGACCATGAAAGGTAGACCGCATCCAGCATTTGATGCATGGGTTGAGATGTACTACCTAAGATGCATCTATGGTCTAAGTTTGGTTGGTCTAACACTTATACTTTCAGTGAAACTGAGTTTAATGCAAAAACTGAATGTTGACGCCGCCGTCACCAGAAAAGCAACACTTCAGTCTTGCTTCAGCTAATTCGTCGTGGCAAACGCAAAAACTGCATGTTGACGCCGCCGTTGCCAGAAAAGCAACACCTCAGCCTTGCTTCAGCTAATTCGTCGTGGCAAACGCAAAAACTGAATGTTGACGCCGCCGTTGCCAGAAAAGCAACACCTCAGTCTTGCTTTCGCTAATTTGTTGCGGCGAGACAAAAACAAACACAAACTTACATCCTTGAGGATATGTAAATCCCGTCCGTAGCTTTTCTCCGTGTCCCTTATTTCTATAATGATGTCTTTTCTCTCTGTTTTCTTTGCCTCCTTGTTGGCAACGGCGATCACGGACTCAGCATTTTCTTCGTCTCTCTGTTGATGGAGGAAATTTAAATAAATTCAAAAATAGAAAAAAAATGTTTGATTTATATCAGTAGATAACGGACTCAGCATTTTCTTCTTCTCTCTGTTGATTGAGGAAATTTAAATAAATTCAAAAATAGAAAAAAATAGTTTGATTTATATCAGTAGATATTTCAACCACCTCTATAAAAAAAATATGTATAAAAGTACATGTATACCAAGTACTTACCCATGCGTTATAGTTAAACACCATCTTTATAAATAGTGTAACTTCAAAGTAATTAGTGTTACTCCGGTGAATTAAAACTCCAAAGGGTACTTGTCATCCAACGCTATCACAAATTTACAAATGTTAAAAATTGTTCGTCACTCGCGGAAACTGTTAAAACCACAAATTCAGCTGTGTACACGGAACTTTCATAACGTTGTCTCTGGAGATGGTTAATTGTTCTGTGACTGATATAAACACATCAGTGTAATTCATAGCAGACAGCCACACTATTGATCTGTTTGCATTCAAAGGTCACACAATCACCTAGCTACAGGCCCTGGCAACAGGATTGGAGGCTGACAGACGTACGAGGACCAATCAGAGCAAAGCTTGACTCAGGTATTTCTAAGAGATTGCTTGTCACATTTTAATTACAGTATGGATATATATACTGTTGTGACGTCATTGGGGAGCGTTATCACTTTGATTGGTATTATAGCAGTGGAGATTCTACATATAGAGCCTTTTGTCTGCATACCATGTGCAGTCGGAGTGTCAACTCAATACCGGAAAATAGCCTAAGTAATGGGCCTGATCAGAAGTAAAACCGGAAAATATTTCGGTTAATGAGCAAACATATTAACACAGATAACATTTTTATCTCTGATCTCCGGTCATGTTTATCAAATCTTATTTGGACTCATTTTGCAGTTTTCGTTCATTTTATTCTAATATTTTTTAAAAGTTTAAGTTTACCTATATCACTTTAAAAAATCTTTTTTTTTCAAAGCATTGTTAGCTTGACTCTTTATGTCTTGTTAAATTTCATTCATTTTGAAAGTGATTTCTTTTATGGGAAAAAATGATTATATTATTTAACACTGAACTGAAAAAAAATTTCTTTATTTCTTATACATTCTGAACTCATTCACCCCTGAAGACACATTTGAACTCTTCCAAGTCAAAGGCTGGAATAGTTTATTATGAAATTTCAGGGGTGAATGGGTTGATGAGTGGAATGTTGATGATGATGATGATGATGATGATGAATTTATAAGTGACTATGAAATAATGAAGTCGGAAAAAAGAAAGAGGTGTGAATTGTCATAGTTATGAAATTAAAAATAAATAAATGATGAGTACAAACTGAGTGAAAGAGGTATGGCGAATGGAAACCCTCCTATGTTGAGGGTATTCATTGCTCGGGGATTGAACCCAGAGCCCTTCCACCCTGGCAATCCCTATCCCAACTACTGCTGAAGAATTAAAACAATTGAAAATGATGAAAAAAAAATGAAATTTTCAACGGCAAATTTTAATCCCCGTATTAAATTACAGTATATTTGTTAATGAGATGAAATAGGAAAAGGTTATCATGCCTTGAACATCCCAGTGGACTAATACTTGCAATGATTTTGTTAACGATTGCAATAAATCTATCAATCTGGTATTGAGTACTAATGAAAATGAAAGATTAATCGGTCACGTTAGCCTGGACGAGAGAACGTGTCATGTATATCCGTGGAATCGAGAGATTAATCGTACGCATTAGTGGCAATGTCAACAAAATGTAATCAATACAAAATCATGACACGAAAACATTGAAACAGGAATGAACGTGACTAAACTCAGGGAAGATAAAAATCTGCGTCATTCCTCCATATAAAAACCAAAACTCTCGTAATTACATTTCTGAGAATTTTTTCTTAAAGCTAAAAAATAATTTCCTATTGTTAAACTTTGACCCCTATGCATCTAATTGACCTCTGGACTTTTCTCATTGACTTTTTAGTGGATCTATACTTGCCAACTCTTTAAAAATTTAAGGAAAATGTATGACAAAATCTGATAGTTGGACTATTTGACTCGACAATTAATGCTTTCACCTGGAGCTCTCTCAAAATAAACTAATCCATAAAATTACCAAGGGAGATAATTTGTCGAGAGAAATGACCGATCAGGATAGATGAACAGACTAGGGAGACTCTGTCAGGAGGTAACCAAGGGAATATTACAAGGGAGGTAATCCTTCAGGGCTGATTTTTCAGTTTGGGGATATTACCAGCTGTTTTGAGATATTTGACCTTATTTCATACCTGAAATGTGGATTTCAGCTGTATGCCTGACCATGCTATTGATATATACACCACAGGTTTCATTCCAATAGTCAATATGCACCTTACTTTCCCTGTACATGTGCAGCCACTGTGAACTAACCATATCAATAGTCAATGAAAACGCAATAAAAGTTTGTAGCCCAAAGAACTCCAACAGATAAGACAAATGTTACTAAATATAGCTGTTTGTTTATGGAGGCAATTTAAAGGGAAAAAATCAATTTGTTTTTTGGTGTATAGATGAATAAACAAACTGCCATAGCAACTACTGCGTTACAACAAAATAAACACCCGAGATTTCCAGCGGTGTTGTAAAGTGGGTGACAAACAGAAGACAAAGGAAAATATTACGCAGTTAACACAATGGCATTGTATCCTGAGTTTTTTGTACAACATCTAAACAACTCTTGGTCACAAAAACACATGTGTTTAATGAGACACTATGGAAACAAGAAAATGTTTGTAAGATGTGTTGATACCCCCGACACCTGCTTCGATCATTTCTGTACTTATTTGTGCCAAAACATCGTGGGAAACCGTACAATTGACCTTACGACCTGAAAATAGTGACGCCATAAGTTAATTATATCGATCTCACTGCTGAACATTGGCTGAGGGTTAGACACCTTTCATCGGCTGGAAAGCAGATGTTGTATTTATTTACCAGATTTCTACAATTATTACAAATTTATAACCAAATAGTGTGTACAAATGTTTGCTATATATGTCGTCATGAAATTGAAATATTAGATCTCTGCTTCACACAAATTTTAGGATGACTGCCGTTTTTCAGAAAAATCTACATCTACTTTCAATTTCAGTTGTTGTATGCCAACATAAATAGTCTTTGAATGCGTTGATTTATTGCCATATTAGGAAGTAGAGAAAAAAAGGAATCTCAACACCACAAGGACGTTTTGTGTGATTTATAGGTACAAAACATCCTTGTAGCGTTGACATTCCTTTATTTCTCTGGAGGCATGGTAGGCTAGTGGTAGGACGCCGGGCTCGTGACCGAAGGGTTGCGGGTTCGCGTCACGGCATGGCACTACATTGTATCTTTGAGCAAGATACTATACCCGCTTGTTCCAGTCTACTTAGCTGTAAATAAGTATGTGGTTGTACAGTGCTAAAATTGTTGAATGCTAGCTGTTAGCGCTGAAATGGCAGCTACGGCTGTACGGTCCCCGGGGAGTTGATAAAGGTATTGGCTGGTTGCAAAGGACCTATAACCACGGATAATTATTTGTGAACTGCTTTGAGACGACCTATGAACTAGGTTGTGGTGAAGCGGTATATAAGAACCTCAAATTATTATTGTTATTATCATTATTTTAATAAGTAAGGAGCTCTATCGAATCCACTCACGGATCCACCCTAGGACACTACCGCAAAGTTCTATAGTAGGTGTGTTGGATTACCTATATTTGTTATTTAAATATAAGGAAGGTGAAAACAGTCATGGACTCAATGGAAAATAGCAGAGAAAATTGACATGGGCATAGATCAGGAGGTACACCATGGCACCAGCAGTTTCATCAACACTAACAAAACTATACAGAGTGGGATTGGTGGAGAATCTGACATGCAGACAGTGTCAGGAAGCAGAAGTATCCTTTCTCCAGTAACACTGACACTGGTATGGTTAACACAACCAGGCTTAGTGGTTAACACAACCAGGCTTAGTGGTCAACACAACCAGGCTTAGTGGTCAACACAACCAGGCTTAGTGGTCAACACAGCCAGGCTTAGTGGTTAACACAACCAGGCTTAGTGGTTAACACAACCAGGCTTAGTGGTCAACACAGCCAGGCTTAGTGGTTAACACAACCAGGCTTAGTGGTTTACACAACCAGGCTTAGTGGTCAACACAACCAGGCTTAGTGGTTTACACAATCAGGCTTAGTGGTTAACACAATCAGGCTTAGTGGTAAATACAACCAGGCTTAGTGGTTAACACAATCAGGCTTAGTGGTTAACACAATCAGGCTTAGTGGTAAATACAACCAGGCTTAGTGGTTAACACAATCAGGCTTAGTGGTTAACACAATCAGGCTTAGTGGTAAATACAACCAGGCTTAGTGGTTAACACAATCAGGCTTAGTGGTTAACACAACCAGGCTTAGTGGTTAACACAATCAGGCTTAGTGGTTAACACAACCAGGCTTAGTGGTTAACACAACCAGGCTTAGTGGTTAACACAATCAGGCTTAGTGGTTAACACAACCAGGCTTAGTGGTTAACACAACCAGGCTTAGTGGTTAACACAACCAGGCTTAGTGGTTAACACAACCAGGCTTAGTGGTTAACACAACCAGGCTTAGTGGTTAACACAACCAGGCTTAGTGGTTAACACAACCAGGCTTAGTGGTTAACACAACCAGGCTTAGTGGTTAACACAACCAGGCTTAGTGGTTAACACAACCAGGCTTAGTGGTTAACACAACCAGGCTTAGTGGTTAACACAACCAGGCTTAGTGGTTAACACAACCAGGCTTAGTGGTTAACACAACCAGGCTTAGTGGTTAACACAACCAGGCTTAGTGGTTAACACAACCAGGCTTAGTGGTTAACACAACCAGGCTTAGTGGTTAACACAACCAGGCTTAGTGGTTAACACAACCAGGCTTAGTGGTTAACACAACCAGGCTTAGTGGTTAACACAACCAGGCTTAGTGGTTAACACAACCAGGCTTAGTGGTTAACACAACCAGGCTTAGTGGTTAACACAACCAGGCTTAGTGGTTAACACAACCAGGCTTAGTGGTTAACACAACCAGGCTTAGTGGTTAACACAACCAGGCTTAGTGGTTAACACAACCAGGCTTAGTGGTTAACACAACCAGGCTTAGTGGTTAACACAACCAGGCTTAGTGGTTAACACAACCAGGCTTAGTGGTTAACACAACCAGGCTTAGTGGTTAACACAACCAGGCTTAGTGGTTAACACAACCAGACTTAGTGGTTTACACAATCAGGCTTAGTGGTTAACACAACCAGGCTTAGTGGTTTACACAATCAGGCTTAGTGGTTAACACAACCAGGCTTAGTGGTAAACACAGCCAGGCTTTACACAATCAGGCTTAGTGGTTAACACAACCAGGCTTAGTGGTTTACACAATCAGGCTTAGTGGTTAACACAACCAGGCTTTAACACAACCAATGGAGAAAACATTATAGCATGATCCAGTGATGGCATCACCCAGCACGAAGAAACACTTTTACAGGTGGTTGTGGAAGTGATCGTATCCTGGGACACAACGTGTGAGAAAGCACATGAGAAGAAAAAGGAAAAACTTATGGAATGAAAGTAGAAAAGATTTTACCCTGGGATGAGATTCTCAATCCTGAGTTCTTCCCAGATATCCTACAGATACAGAACTAACATCATGCTAGGAATAGATGTTTCTGGAAAAGGCTGTGGGGAATTCCTGCATTATCCTGCTGGGGGATGTTTGGGGTCTAGCAGATCACAAAAGAAGACCAAACCGTGAGGGGCTGAGAAATAAGGCAGACAGGGAAGCTGGTTGTGGATGTGACATGGGGAGAGAAGCTGGTTGTGGATGTGACATGGGGAGAGTAGCTGGTTGTGGATGTGACATGGGGAGAGTAGCTGGTTGTGGATGTGACATGGGGAGAGTAGCTGGTTGTGGATGTGACATGGGGAGAGTCGCTGGTTGTGGATGTGACATGGGGAGAGTAGCTGGTTGTGGATGTGACAAGGGAATAGTAGCTGGTTGTGGATGTGACAAGGGGATAGTAGCTGGTTGTGGATGTGACAAGGGGACAGTCGCTGGTTGTGGATGTGACAAGGGGAGAGTAGCTGGTTGTTGATGTGACAAGGGGAGAGTCGCTGGTTGTGGATGTGACATTGGGATAGTAGCAGGTTGTGGATGTGACATGGGGAGAGTAACTGGTTGTGGATGTGACATGGGGAGAGTAGCTGGTTGTGGATGTGACATGGGGAGAGAAGCTGGTTGTGGATGTGACATGGGGAGAGCCGCTGGTTGTGGATGTGACATGGGGATAGTAGCTGGTTGTGGATGTGACAAGGGGAAAGTAGCTGGTTGTGGATGTGACAAGGGGAGAGGAGCTGGTTGTGGATGTGACATGGGGAGAGAAGCTGGTTGTGGATGTGACATGGGGAGAGACGCTGGTTGTGGATGTGACATGGGGAGAGTAGCTGGTTGTGGAGAGAAGCTGGTTGTGGATGTGATATGGGGAGAGTCGCTGGTTGTGGATGTGACATTGGGATAGTAGCAGGTTGTGGATGTGACATGGGGAGAGTAACTGGTTGTGGATATGACATGGGGAGAGTAGCTGGTTGGGGATGTGACATGGGGAGAGTAGCTGGTTGTGGATTTGACAAGGGGAGAGTAGCTGGTTGTGGATGTGACAAGGGGAGAGTAGTTGGTTGTGGATGTGACAAGGGAAGAGTAACTGGTTGTGGATGTGACATGGAGAGAGTAGCTGGTTGTGGATGTGACATGGGGAGAGTAGCTGGTTGTGGATGTGACATGGGGAGAGTAGCTGGTTGTGGATGTGACATGGGGAGAGTAGCTGGTTGTGGATGTGACATGGGGATAGTAGCTGGTTGTGGATGTGACAAGCGGACAGTAGCTGGTTGTGGATGTGACAAGGGGAGAGTAGCTGGTTGTGGATTTGACATGGGGAGAGTAGCTGGTTGTGGATGTGACAAGGGGAAAGTAGCTGGTTGTGGATGTGACAAGGGGAAAGTAGCTGGTTGTGGATGTGACATGGGGAGAGTAGCTGGTTGTGGATGTGACATGGGGAGAGTAACTGGTTGTGGATGTGACATGGGGAGAGTAACTGGTTGTGGATGTGACATGGGGAGAGTAGCTGGTTGTGGACGTGACATGGGGAGAGTCGCTGGTTGTGGATGTGACAAGGGGAGAGTAGCTGGTTGTGGAGAGTAGCTGGTTGTGGATGTGACAAGGGGAGAGTAACTGGTTGTGGATGTGACATGGGGAGAGTAGCTGGTTGTGGATGTGACATGGGGAGAGTCACTGGTTGTGGAGAGAAGTTGGTTGTGGATGTGACATGGGGAGAGTAGCTGGTTGTGGAGAGAAGTTGGTTGTGGATGTGACATGGGGAGAGTAGCTGGTTGTGGATGTGACATGGGGAGAGTCGCTGGTTGTGGATTGGAGAGTAGCTGGTTGTTTATGTGACATGGAGAGAGTAGCTGGTTGTTGATGTGACATGGAGAGAGTAGCTGGTTGTGGATTTTACATGGGGAGAGTAGCTGGTTGTGGACTGGTTGTGGATTTGGTAGCTGGTTGGGGAGAGTAGCTGGTTGTGGATTTTACATGGGGAGAGTAGCTGGTTTTGGATGTGACATTGGGAGAGGAGGTGGTTGTGGATTTTACGTGGGGAGAGTCGCTGGTTGTGGATTGGAGAGGAGCTGGTTGTTTATGTGACATGGAGAGAGTTGCTGGTTGTTGATGTGACATGGGGAGAGTAACTGATTGTGGATGTGACAAGGGGATAGTAGTTGGTTGTGGATGTGACATGGGGAAAGTAGCTGGTTGTGGATGTGATATGGGGAGAGTAGCTGGTTTTGGATGTGACATTGGGAGAGTAGTTGGTTGTGGATTTTACGTGGGGAGAGTCGCTGGTTGTGGATGTGACAAGGGGAGAGTAGCTGGTTGTGGATGTGACATGGGGAAAGTAGCTGGTTGTGGATGTGACATGGAGAGAGTAGGTGGTTGTGGATTTTACATGGGGAGAGTAGCTGGTTGTGGATGTGACATGGGGAGAGTAGCTGGTTGTGGAGAGAAGCTGGTTGTGGAGAGAAGCTGGTTGTGGATGTGACATGGGGAGAATAGCTTGTTGTGGATGTGACTTGGGGAGAGTAGATGGTTGTGGATGTGACAAGGGGATAGTAGCTGGTTGTGGATGTGACATGGGGAGAGTAGTTGGTTGTGGATGTGACATGGGGAGAGTAGCTGGTTGTGGATGTGACATGGGGATAGTAGCTGGTTGTGGATGTGACATGGGGAGAGTAGCTGGTTGTGGATGTGACATGGGGATAGTAGCTGGTTGTGGATGTGACATGGGGAGAGTAGCTGGTTGTGGATGTGACATGGGGATAGTAGCTTGTTGTGGATGTGACATGTGGAAAGAAGCTGGAAGCTAACTGTGGGAGAGTATTAGGGACCTTTCAACCTGCTGACCTGTCATCATATGAGAGATCTCTGGTTGAACAGCAGTAAAATTATGTTATAATATTAATAAAGTTATATGTTAAAAACATGGGATGCATTTGTAGCAGAACTAGACTGGGTCGGCTCCTACCACACATATCTTTTAATTGAGGTTGATACGTCTACTTTATTTTTTGCTTCATTTTAATTGAGGCAATGCAAAATAAAGCACACTTATTTTGGGCTATTGCAAAGTTCAGTTTTAAACATATCCACTAGACTGTTTTACAATGTTGTACAACTTGCAAACCAATTTTACTCATACAAGAATCCAACAATTAAAAAACTTTTTTAAGATTGTGACCTTGACCATTGACCCCAAAATCAGTACAGGAATGTCTTACGAAAGCTGGATCACAACTAATGGTCCAAAATCAGACAGGGTCATTCCAGTATACTGTCAACATCCAAAGTTTCTTTGCAGAGGTATACATGTAATTGAACGTCAAGTTGTGATTAAGAACTCTTATAATGATTTACCCCCAATAAAAGTTACAGTGAATCTCTGCCTAGAAATACTCTGGCCACAATTCCACGGAAAAAAAATCAGAGGGAAGGGATATTGATAATGTTTTGTTTCAGGAGAGTGGAGTTGCAACGAAAATTCCATATATTAATGCAGCAATGTATATTAACTGCTCTCAAGGCTTTTTGATTTCAGCATTGATGACAGAAATTTTGCCCCCTCCCCCGCCCCACACACCCCATCCATCCAACTTCTCTATTGTATTGACAAACACATCTGATCAATTTTCGTGATCCTGCATTCATGCAAAAGGATCCTGTTGTCACGAATACTGTGGGAATGATAATTCATAATACCCAGGAGAGTTCCACTTCCTGTGATCAGAGATATGTCAAGGTAATTTATGTAACCAAATAAATCAATAAGTTCTTGGCCTGCGAGTAGATGATATGCCCAAGGAGAGTACAGCATGGCAGATCAGGGTCATGGTGTAACTTATCATGGCCGGAGGGCTTGTCTATTCTCGGTTTGGTTTACAGCTGAAATATCTCCATGTTTTACCCAGGTCGGATTATTCATATTAAACGTCACCATGCATGCAGTTTATTCAACAGATAGAAATCACATGATTTAATCTCAAGTGGAATCCATTAAACCACATCTAATTTAGAAAAATTATATTAAAAATATAGTTATTACTCATACAAAAGTTGTTTTTAATAGTTTTTAACAATTACGAACAAAACATTCAAATTTTATCAATTCCACCATTAGAGATCATAATGTATTCCTATAGAAGTCATCTTCAAAGAGTCACAATGAGTTTCATCTACTATTGATAAGCTTAGAAGTAGTTCAGGGGAGATGATACCCTGTTTACACCATGAATTCCACTGAATCATGGAGGAAGGTAGTTACATCATTTCTAAAGTTAATTTGCTTAAGGATATGTGCTACCTTAAACATTATATCACCGTTAGATCTTGCCAACTCTCCCTATTTAGGAGGGAAACTCCTGATTCTGGACTGTTAAATTTGGTAGTTTCAGCCATAGAGTTTTCTAAACTATACCTATACACTCATCCTCGTTACTCCAGGGGTTACACTCACTTTCCCTCTCTACACCCCTGGGATATGTCAAAGCAAAATTGAAGGCTCAGTGTGCACCACCTTGTCAATGAGACTAGAAGACTAGTTTGATCCTTTGATATACATCAAAAGAATCTCAAAGTCACGTAATGGTAAAAAATGACAGGCTTTGAAGTTGGGCGTCTCTTCATCTCGTAATCTTCAAAGGACAGGCATCAGCCTAGCGATTGGTCAGTATTTTTTTCCTGAGACCAATCAAACAGCTTTTTTCATGCCTTCAATTTTGCCATGATATATTCCAGGGTTGCAGAGAGCAAAAGTGAGCATAACCCCTGGATATGGAGGATGCTATATTTTAAGATCTCATAATCTCATCTTAAAGGACACCTCAAAATATGTCATTTTGAAGGTTTATTGTATCCCTATGGAGTAAATACACACATTTTATTTATGTTTTAATTTTGAACATGCAGAATCTCCCCCATGGAAATTTCAAAAAGTTGGCAAGTATGCTCCCTTCCAAAAGATTTAATTAACATTATCTAATTAAAATGAATAAGAATTAAAGTGCAATTAGAGTTATCTTCCTTTTAGAGGTTTTAAAATAACCATTATCTATTTAAAATTAATTTAGAATTTTAGAATGCTATCCATGCATGCATACATACACCTGTAATTGTGTTCATTTAAAATGTGTGAACATTTCATAACATTCAATAATTATATCTTACAGAGATTGTTGATACAGAACTCCTCCAGAAAAGACATATGTCAGAGTATTGAAGCATAAATCTTTGATAGTAATATCATCAGTTTACCACAAATGGTTGAAAGAATTTCTGGATGTGTTACTGTATAAAGAGGATCCGAATGTTTTGTAAACTACCCTATCTAACCTAGCTACTAAGCCCCTGTGCACTTGATGTTTCGGAGAAATAAGCATAATTACAGAACTTTCTAAAATCTCAGAAATAACCCCAGTAGACTTTTTTCAAGCAAGTCATTACATTGAAAAAAAGGTTAGGGGGTACATATAATTAAGGGGTGGAGCACATAATAGGTGAAATGTGGTAAATATTCATTTTGTTATAATATGCAAACATGATTGCATTGTTAACATCCGTGCTTATAACATACGTATGATAAATATGTGCTGTCGAGCCTAGAACTATTTGAGATTGAGAAAATATGCTGCTTTTTACATTATGCTGTTATTTTTATTTCAATAGTTGTCTCCCTTATTTTTAAAAGAAAAAATCCAATATTTCTGAATGCCCTGGCACCAACAACAGTGCTGCTATTTAATTATCCTTGTGTGTGGTTCAGGTGTATCTTTAGTAAGTTACTTGTCACATCACCTTTTATTACAGATAACATGAAGTTTCTGAAATTGTAATCTTCTATAAAAAGGATAAAACTAGTGAATACCCCTTTCACCCTTATGTAACTTCAGAAGACTCTACCATGCTTTGACGAGGATGAGTAACATTATGATCTACAGGGGTGAAATTAAAGTGTACGGTGTAACCAATTGACCAAGCAAACTAATGTTTGGATTTGTTGGAAATTATGAGAAAAAAGTTTGTTTTTTAACAAATCAGTGGCCATAGCTAGTATGTAGAGGCACGGTAGTCTAGTGGTAGGATGCCAGGCTAGTGACCGAAGGGTTGTGGGTTCGAGTCATGTCATGGCACTTTGTTGTATCTTTGAGCAAGATACTTTACTCCGTTTGTTCCAGTCTACTCAGCTGTAAATGAGTATGTGGTTGGGCAGTGCTAGAATTGTTGAATGCTAGCTGTGAGCGTCGAAATGGCAGCACCGCCTGTATGCTCCCCAGGGAGTTGAGAAAGATATTGGCTGGTTGCAAAGGCCCTATAACCACGGATATCAAAATTTGTAAACCGCTTTGAGACGACCTACGAACTAGGTTGTGATAAAAACGGTATATTAGAACCTTTAATTATCATATAAATTATCTGAACGAGAATGGTGTCGGATTGGTGGGTTGTGGGCCCAATAGGAATCTAAACTAAATCAATGGTTCGACTGTGTAAACAGGTGGGGAGCCGATCAGTTATAGTCTACAATTAGTTACAGCATTGATTCAGGTATAATACAGAAACAAGATAAAGACAGTAAAAGATATATTTAATTTTATATCCCCCTCCTATCCCCCCCCCCCAAAAAAAAAGTCGAGATTGGTGTGGTAGGGAACATTATTAGCTAGCACTAAGTTCTGGATCTTGGTGTTTTTTGTTTAGTTGCATCATATAATTGTTGCATACTTTATCAGAATCAAGAATATTGTTGTAGCTTTTAAAACTGCAATCAAAGTATTCCTGTCCTCAGTTTCAAAGTGATTACCTTCAGACAAAATAAACCAATTCACTCATGTTTCTGCACATATTTAATACAAGAAACATAAATTTGAAAATTTGGCTTAATATATAACGACGTTCATGAATTTTGATACAACTAGATAAAGAACTCCCAAAGTTTATCTATTCTGTAATGCCTATACCTTTTATTGGAACTAATATTATTACACCTCCGCTAATAATAATCCTCTCATCAAGGCGATTGTTTGTCAAGAGTAAACAAATGACCCATGATGTGGCGTCACAAATAAAGGGGAAAAAAAAAATGTTATACGAGATTCAGCTGATACATATCTACATGCCTGATGATTTAATCTAACGATGCTAATAATACATTTTATCATTTATTTCGCAAAAAAACTGAATCAAAAGAAACTGCTTGTTATATTGATCCCAAATAGACGGAAGTTATAAGAAATGCCAAAATTGTCCACGTTTGAGGCTAGATTTGTGATGACAAGGCTTTAGGTAAATTAGAACGCTCTCCGTTCTGACGTCATGGATTGTAATCTCAGTCTCTTGAGCTGACATCGAGAAATTAACGTGTTACCATATCTGTGAAATATAGCCACTAGATTAAAGTGATAATGGAGGCCGTTGATTTTGAGGTGTTGACATTGCAGTGTTGACTTTCCCTAACATGGTTGATTAATTATGATAGGTACTTAATACCTTCCGTGTCTTAACCAACCACAGCTCGACATGGTCACACGGATACCTTAGATAATATATTGGCCCTTTCACCACTGTAGACCATAATGGACTCATCCAGATCAATGCATGGCAGAGGCTAGAGTCTACTAAAGTTACATAGGGGTTAAAGGGTTAACATCCTTAATAATATGGAGTGTAGATTTAGTAAATTACTGTAGTTTCTTTAGACTGATGATAATGATGTCTGAACTGATTGTTCATCATATTTTTAAGAACCAAGATGGTTAGAAAACACTTCCGTTATTTAACCCATAACTTAGATTTCAAGTTCATTGGTCAAAAAAGTCTATTTTCCTCTGTACATAGACCTGCAGTTCATGGATTATGAGATGCTCTGTGTTTTCCACAGTTTCTAGCATTGCCGTTGTGAAAGGTTCTTATTTTTCTCAGTTCCTGCAGTTGATGGTCAACAAGATTTTGTTATTTTCTCACTACAAAGACCTGCAGTTTATGGTCAACAAGATTTTGTTATTTTCTCACTACAAAGACCTTCAGTTCATGGTCAACAAGATTTTGTTATGTTCTCACTACAAAGACCTGCAGTTTATGGTCAACAAGATTTTGATAATTTCTCAGTACAAAAACCTGCAGTTCATGGTCAAAAAGATTTTGTTATTTTCTCAGTACAAAGACCTGTAGTTCATGGTCAACAAAATTTTGATAATTTCACAGTACAAGACCCGCAGTCCATGGTCAACAAGATTTTGTTATTTTCTCAGTACAAAAACCTGCAGTTCATGGTCAACAAAAGTTTGATAATTTCTCAGTACAAAAACCTGCAGCTCATGGTCAACAAGATTTTGTTATTTTCTCAGTACAAAGACCTGCAGTTGATGGTCAAAAAGATTTTGTTATTTTTCTCAGTACAAAGACCTGCAGTTCATGGTCAACAAGATTTTGTTATTTTTTCACTACAAAGACCTGCATTTCATGGTCAACAAGATTTTTTTATTTTCTCACTACAAAGACCTACAGTTCATGGTCAACAACATTTTATTATTTTCTCACTACAAAAACCTGCAGTTCATGGGTTATGAGTATGATTTTATTTTCCTCGATTCCTGATGACCTGCAGTTCATAGCTTTTGAGAATTTCTATATTTTCCTTATTTCCTTGACCTGAAGTTCATGACTTATGGGAGATTCTTTATTTTCCTTATTTCCCCGACATGCAGTTCATGGCTTACAAAATTCTTTATTTTTTGCTTATGAATATCTCTTCATTTTTCTTGGTATGTAGGCCTGCAGTATCAAATTTTTTTTATTTTTTTTTTTTACCTCAGAGGCTACTCCTTAAGTTTGTGGCTTAAGACAGGGTCTTTATCTGTAATCTTATTTTTTATTTACAATATTTTTAATTATCAAGGGGATATATGCATGCATGAAATCATGACATGAACTTCAAGGCTATCACAGAAACTTGATATTTGAATTCAAATATAATTTTGGAAAATTCACAGCAAACATGAAGCTAACTCTAATAACGAGATATAATTATTCACTTACATTGGGCTCCATTAGTGATAATCCAGAGTTGTCTCCCATTTTGGTGACAAAACCATAGGAACCACTACTTCCTGTTGGACTTGGCGGTACTTCCTGTGACCCTTCTTGACCTATGACCCCACTGTCTGTGCTTGCATCACTGACCACGCTCAGTCTGACTCGACGCTTTCGGTCCCGCTCTGCTTCTGTTTCGGCCAGGGTAACTGCCTAATCATGGAAAATAAACCCATGAGAACATGTAATGCTGTTTAACTTTCTTTATTTGATAAACTTGTTTTCTGAATGAAAAATTGTATTTGAAAACCAATTTTTGCAATAAGTTTAAGGTTTCGAATGCTTCGGACAGATTTTGCAAACTGCTGAAAACAATACGCTCATTATTAGTGTGCCGAGATCAACTATCATTTAATACATAGCATATATCTTACCAAAATGAAGAAACACGATGCTGTTTTAGTTTCTATATGTGTAGAATTATATGCCTTTCTTAAATCCATTTATTTGAAATCTTTCTGTCCTCAATTGCCTTTTCCCCCCAGAACAATTAAAATCTGTCTTTGACCTGTTGAGGCAATCTTAAGGTAAAGTAACAACCAGTTAGACTATGTCTTGAACCCTTTCACCCCTAGGTAACTTTAGTAGACTCTACCACGCATTGATCTGGACGAGTCCATTATGGTCTACAGTGGTGAAAGAGTTAATCATCTACATTGTCAATTAATCATATGTTGTCATGCATTTTACAGAATGGTAGTTTTTCTCAATCTGAATATTCGAAAATAGAGACAAAAAAAGAAAAAATACAAAACTGTAGGGGTCAAATTAGGAACCATCATATCAAATACTAGTAGGTGTCCAATTTATGGGCCGCAATGTAAACAAAAAATTGATAGGGGAAATCACTCTAAGCCAGAATACTCCTTTTTGCTGCTTAATCTTCTATATAGAAGGGAGACTACTCCAAGTAAAAATTAACCCTGAGTGGAACTCTTCTGTGAGATTATAAAAATGCAACGGTACTCTTAACCTTAATTCCCTGACAACACAAAATTCTTCAAATCAATATATTACTTTGAGAAGTCTAGATCATGGTACTAAAATCTTATTGCGCGTATCAAGCATTGTTCTCACTAAATTTCAGATCAGAAGCAATTCAATAAGCCTCAGTCGACAGTGAGGCTGGATAGGTGTTAGTAATGACATACCTCAGATTCATCCATTTCATCAATCCAGTCATCCGTGAATCCATCATCAGAAGGTAGACCTCGTTGACGCCCTAAAAGAAGTGTTCAAAAACAAAAGCATTAGTGATTCTGAATTCAGTTTTTCCCAGGATGACAAAAATCGTAATTTCCAGGCATGTAGAGGGCCTTGTATGCTAAATTAGGATTGATACTGAAACTAATCTGAATTCTGAGCCTTAACCAATCTAAAAAATCACAGACCACCATACTAAATGCATGTTGTGGTAAAATCTCTGATACCTCGTTATCAAACTTCCCAAAAAGGATGTTTAGAAACCATTGTTTACAACATGGAACTCCTGGATTGACCTCCCCTCCGTTTTATTTTAACAAAGTGAGGTACAACTATATCCAACACTAATCAAGAAATGTCAATACTTTTGCACTTTACTGATTTTTGAAATTTCTTCGAAGCATCCTTGTCTTTCTCTTTATTCATTAGTATTAGCTGTTCACACATAACTAATTATTAATAATTTATTACTGGAGATACAATCATTGAAAGTGGGTCAAGGTCATTAATTTGAACAAACTTGATAGCCCTGTATACCTGAATACAACAGGCCGATAATCATAAACCTAGGCCTCTCTTTGTTATTCAGATGAAGATGTTTAAAAATTGTAGCACTTTTGACCCCTGTGACTTTGCATGTGGTTTAAGGTGATTAATTGGAAGAAATTAGACACCCTCTCATTCCAGCTACTGGTCAAACATCATCAGGACTACCTGATATTGGTTATTCGGACGTTTTTTTAGAAAAAAAATAACACATTTGACCTCAGTGACCTAGAAAGTAGGTCAAGGCCATTGATTCCAGAATGCTACAGGCCAAACATCATGACCTTTCAGTTATCTGGAAGTGTAACTGTGTAAAGTAAAATGTTAACATTTGATGGACAGATGATAGACACAGCATCATCACGTGAGCTAAACTGTCCTCAGGGCAGTTAAGCTAACCTACTTTCTAGGTCACTGGGGTCAAATGTGTTAAAATCTTTTTAAAAAAACGTCTGAATAACCAATATCAAGCTAACTTAAATGATGTCATTAGAGAGATGTATTATTATAATATTATGTCACTATAGAAACATGCTAACTTGACAAGAGATCATGTAAAGGTTTCCAACTGTGTTGTCTATGGTTACTGATAAGATGTGATGATCTCATTGTTGACATGGAGCTGTTCTTACATAGAAAAGGTTGCCAGGGAAATGTATGATCTTATAAATGGTTGCTATGGAGAAACATGTAAAACAACTATGGCAATACACTGGCTGTCATGGGACTATACTAAAATGGCAATGGTTGCTATGGTGATTTACTTACTAATGAATTGTCCTGGAGGTCTCATGCCTCCTGTAAATGGATCACTTTTGTAGGGCCGCTCCTTGCGTTCCCGCCGTTTCTGCAATGCTTCAGGAGTACTGTGTGATACGTCAGATGAGGAGCGGTAAACATTCAGGTTCTGAATCAACAAAAATTTGAAATAATCTGAATGTAACTGTCAACTTTGACTGCATAAAATCATACTTGAAAGATAAAATGATAAGTAATTGATCCTAGTCTCTAATATGATATCACAGGAATTTAATTTGACTGCTTTATGGGTTAATCTTCCATCCAAAACCTAACACAAAGTATACCTACAATTGGCATACGGGAGACATAAATAACTGAGTCTTTAACCCGCATTAACTTATCAAGACCCGTCCTCATATGACCCTGGCTTTTGTGAGGGCGTTAAACCCCAAACAAACAAGCGAATAAACTTATCAAGAACTATTTCTGCAGGTTCAGAAGAATTTCCTGGGTAGTCAAGGGGTTTGTCAAGGAGTTCAAATAACAGAAAGCTGACAAGCTGACAATTAAGCTAGTGGATGGAAGGGATGAGGGTGTGGGGTAATGGAGTTGGAGTTTAGGGGTCTGGGGAATGTCTTACCTTAGTAGAGTCCAACGTGGTGGCAGAGTCAGGATCCGTCAAGTCTATCTCGCTTTCTGATTGTTGGACATTGTCACACGATCTGTAGATATTATCGATACTGGTTGGAAGCCATGACAACGGTTTGTTGCTTGTGTCAGATGTAACTGACTCGGACGTCGACATAAAGGACTGGTCACTGGGGTTACCTGAACCTTGAGTCGCTGTTTCTTCCTGGTCTGACAGAGGAGAGTTCAACAGCGGTTCGGGAAACACAAAAATTGGACCCACATGTTGGTCAGGGGAGGTCATTGATGAAAAATTAAATGGACTTGGTGTGTCAGAGAAAAAAGGATTTTCCGGGAAGTAGAAAGTGCCGTCATCACTAGGACTATTATTGTCTGAATTAGAAAGGTTGAGGACATGAATTGGTCCCGTTTCATTTAGTGACTTGGGCGAAAATGGAACACTGGATGTTCCTATTTGACCCTGTGGTGTTGGAGATTTTGCCACATCATTGTAATCATCAGATTGCGAACAAAGCGTGGGAGGTTCACTGTCTGGCAATGACGGAATAAGGAATGTGGGAGGGGGGTTAGAGGGTAAAGGCGGAGTAGGGGGGTCGGAACTGTCATTTCTTTTAGGACTAGATGGTTTCACTTCCTGTTCCAGTAATGGCTGCTCATTATCCAGAGACCGTGACATCATCAAAACTGATGTGGATTCCTTTAACGTAGATTTGAGATCAAAGTCACTCTTTGTTCGAGAAACCCTTGGCGGACGTGTGGGCAGCTTTCTTTTTCGTGGCCGTATTCCAGTCTGAACAACTTGTGACCTTGAGGGGTCATTGATTGGCCTAGATCTTGGAACAGGTCGAGGAGCAATGTCAGGTTTTGTCTGGCGTTTTGGTATTCGGGGAAGAACTTTTGGTTTTTCGGGGCTCGGAGGTTTACACGATATGTTCTCTTCTTTATCTGGATTCTGACCCTCACTGACATCCAATATACTTTGTGGCTTGTCAAACTGGTCAGTGATTCCTTGAATGACCGAAGCCTCATTTCCATCTTGACCTCCAGGACAATTGTCCAGACTGTTTTGTGTCTCAGGCATGCCCAATGTCTCTGTGACTGTAGTTTCTGCAACATGTGTTTCACTGTTGAGTGTTTCCGAGCCAACTACATCGTAATTCTTTATCTCTGGTAACAGACCACAATCTCTGTCACAAGCTGGTCCTGTATCAGATAAATCAACGTCATCTGTGTTTGACTCGGAAGGAATTTCTAAAGTGATGAAATTGTTTTTCACTTCAGATGTTTCATGTTCGAAGGAATTAAAAGTAAACGTTCCACAAGTGTCCTTTGTGCTACTTGACGGACTTGACATACAGGGTTCATCATAAGAACTTATATTGCACATATGTTTCGTGGTTGGGACATCCAAATCTTCTAGCACTAGCGTGTCACTTTCTCCAAGGTCGAGGTCATGCCTGACAAGGTCACATTCCTCAGAGTCATTCCCTTGGAGACAGATATCTATTGGAGGTTTTTTACTGGATAACAAATCAGAATTATCCTCATCTTCATCAAAAACTTCGTCTGACATCTGTGTTTCCATTGAACTACCCATTAGTGCAAGAACAACCTCCTTTGGTATATGACTGTCGCTTACTGTCTCTGTTGGTATAGCACTAGTTATCTCCCCTGAATTATGTCTACTGGACTCACTAGGATTTCCTCCTCCCTCTCTGGGGATGGAAGCACTAATTACCTCCCCTGAATCATGTCGACTTGACGCACTTTGAGTTCCCTCTTTCTCTCCAGGGTGGGAAACGCAAGTTACCTCCCCTGAATTATGTCGACTTGACACACTTTCAGTCCCTTTTTCCTCTTTTGGGAGGGAAACGCAAGTTACTTCCCCTGAATGGTGTCGACTTGTCACACTTTCATTCTCCTTTTCCGCTCTGGAAACAGAAACACAGGTAACATCCCCTGAATTATTCTGACTCGACACATTCTCAATCCCTCCTTCCTCACTGGGGAGGGAATCACATGTAATTTTCCCTTCACTTTTACCTTCATCGCTAAATGATGTCACAGAATTTATTTCTTCAGAGTCAGGCCTATCCAAAGGTATACCTGAATCACTTAAATCAGAAGTAACCTCCCCTGAATCACGCACGTCTAATGATGGTATTTCACCCGTTTCTCCAGGACCTAATGCTGAATTTGTCTCTCTTAATTCAATTTGTTCTGGAATTAAATCCTCTTTCTTAAGAACTGAATTTCCATTCTCAACAGCACATGAATCAACTTGTTCATTACTTTGAAAGACCTGCATCTCTTGTGACAGGCTTTTAGGTGGTTCACCGGTGTTTCCTGACAATTTGTGTTCGTCCTCATTAATTGATTGTAACTGGTCATTAGAATCAGATTTTTCATCTGAGATTGCAGTGACCAGAACGGAAGCTTCTGCCAGGCTTCGAGACGTCACTTCTGGTAGATGAACTGCGCTCTGGTTATTGTTTAACAAACACTTTGCTTCCTTGGCATACTGATGGCCACTCGCTATGCGCATTTGCCGCTGTTTTCTAAATTCAGAAAAACTTGGCACATTAAATTTCTGCCGTTTACCTCGACTAGAAATACCTGTCACTGTTCTTTGTCCGTTAATGGTTACTTCCTTTTTTGTACCGGAGAGTTCGTCGACAATACCTTGAACTTCCTGTCCACTACTTATCGACACACGTCTCCGTCTTTGTTGACCTTGATCCTTTCCATGACCTTGGTCGTTGCCATGACTACCTCGATTTTCATTGCGCTTGTCTGCAGTAGAAAATGAAGCAGACTTACCATTATTACTGAGTGGGTTTTCGAATGTTTGTGATAAATCTATACTGGTGAGATCTATATTAGAATAAGCTTTACGCATTCCACCACTGAAAACTCCTCCCCGGTTCTTATAAATCCGATCGAGGATGTCCTCCTGATCTTGTCCGAGATATTTTTGGAACAGATTATTACTGAGAAGTACGTCAAATCGTGATGAAACTGGTACACGCGACAGACTATTCTTGCGTGAATTCGTCCGATGCACTCTACCTTTCTCAGACATGTCATCACCATTGCTGAGTTCGCTGTCATTCAAGTGTTTTAATTGTCTGACGTTTTTGCTCGCTTTGGCAACAATTTTGCGAGAGAAAACACCCTGAACTATGGGAGTATCTGATCTCACATTATCCACAGCTTGTGCTGTGGAGGCGAGAAGCGGCAGATTGTCCATCATGTCGTGGTCTTCTTGGTCCTCCGAATCTCCCATATTCTCCTTGTCCTCACACTGTTGTCCTAAGTTGCTAGGTTTACCGTTTCTGTCATGCATTTCGATAAGGCTGTCTCCCCTTTCCTGGGTCATGCTTTTTCGGCACCGACCCCTGGGAGGTCGATGTTTGATAGAAATCACACCCCCACTATCTACCTTGGCGCCATCCCGAATAACAGGGCATTCTTGACCCTGAACTGTAGAGTCAGTGACCTTGGAAATGTTGATATGACCTTGACCTTTTGGGTCATCCTGGTTGTGAATCTGGTTTACACATTTTTCTTCACCACCAACACGTGAGGTCATCAGCAGACCTGACCTTCAAAAGTTTGCCGTCCCTAATATAGGTCACAGCTTCTCAACCTGAAAAGACAGAATTACAAACAGAACTTATTTATGCTTTCTTGTACTTAAGATTTCCATTAAGTATCCCATAACAAATGGTCCAGCCATAAAAATGGCCTCTAAAGAAAACTGGTCTCATAAAGCAGGCGGTCTCTCATTACAGATTAAATCTTGATACATATCTTATGAAATGTAGGTATATCATCATTTGTTCATATACATGACAAAAATGTTATACATCCTATTATTGAAACCTTTTAAGTAACAATTATTCTCAGCAAAAATATGGAGCATTTTCTAGATAAATGAAACAGAAAGTGTCCATGAATACTATAAATTCCTTTAAAAAATCTCTAAAACAAAATAAGGATATAAACTATAGTATATATTATGACCTTTGACTTTGGTAAGAGTGATGACTTCCTTAAAAAATCTCTCCACAGATAAAAAAAAAAAAAAGTTTCAGAGTGTTTTGGTGTTAATAATAATAATGTACAACATTTATATAGCGCCCTATATAATTTGTAAAATGACTCTAAAGCGCTTTACAACATATTGATATAGTTAAACTGTGAAACAAAAATTGGCTTACAATCACCATAATATTCTTATTGACCTTTCAATGAAGCCATTGTTAAAGTGATTACTGATCATGTTTTTTTATCGGATCCTGTAAAATGGAACTCTTTTGCAAAAGAGGTGCATATGTCACACTTAAGTACAAACAATGTATATCTTCAGTTTATTTTACACTCCTTGAAGGTAATGTCATATATATACAAAAGCCATGTTAAAAATGCCAAAGATTTAGTATGTTCATAACTTTCTCTAAAATTCCAAAAATATTTATGAATATCTTCCTATTTAATTCAAGCCTTCCTGATACCGAAGTATTTTAAACTTTCAAAGTATTTTCTATAATCTTCTTACCAACTTATACCTGGTACTAGTCAAGGTCAGTCTTAACCCTGCCTAACACTAGTACTTATACAAGGTTGTTGATAGTAACTCTATCTGTTGTGTCCTTATAATTCCCTGTATTTATAATATGTTGATTTTCACCTGTACTGTATGTTTGTCTATTGTGTATTCTGCTATCTGTGTAGATGTTGATTTTCTGTTTGCTGGCTGTGACTTCTTATCTTTTACCTGTGTAGATGTTCATTTTCTGTTTGCTGGCTGTGACTTCTTATCTTTTACCTGTGTAGATATTCATTTTCACCTAAAGCTTGGCAGGAACTCAAACAGCTTTGGCAAGTTCAGATAAAGAGTACCATCATATTGAAATATTTTAATACCAATGGGACTATCCTGAATTATTTAATTAAGACATTTTCAACAAACTTGTTCTGCATAATGTTCAAAACATATAGAAACATGTTTATAGGCCATCCTGGGTAAAGACTTATCATGATCAGTTAAACTTTTTATGGAAATTTGAAACTCAAAACTTTTATATTATAACTGTCATTAATTGTATTCATGTTTTATTGTACTCATTCATTTGTAAAAAACTGATGATAAATGTAACTAGAACTACATGTGATTCAAAACTATCTGTGATTCCAAATGGTGTAAAAATGCATTTTAACCATGTAACACATGCCTTTTACCTGAATAAAATTATTATTATTATTATTATGATATAGACAAAAAGGAAAAGTAGAGACACCAGGAGTTGGATCCAGGATCTTTCCACTGCCAACCACTGTACCAAAGTTGTAATCCAGAACAGTGTCAAACCGAAAGTTGAATACTTTTCCAAGGGAAGTAACTCTTAGCAAGAAAAACTCCTTTAGGCTTCTTAAGGATCCCTGTCCCTCTGAATGGTGGATTTTTTCCAATATACAGTAACCTCCCCTGAATTTCGTTTTGGATATACCTGTGGCACAGTTGGGCCAACACATTTCCATTGGCAAGCTTAAGGTAGCTCAGTCAGTGTGACACTATAACAATCTGAGGTCCTGGGTTCGAATCCCGGTCAAGCACTGCTCAATCTTTTACACTCACAACACTGTTGTTGATGATATTTGATCTTTTTAACTTTATTTTTCAAGTCCTGCAAGATATGGTTTTCTTTTCAGAAATCAATTTATCAACGATAAAGTGTTGCTGGAAAAACAGTTTCTAATACATGGCTAGTTTTTGGCAGTGGTACGGGGATCCGTTTAGACCGTAGTTGTTTGTTTATAAAATAAGGTTGTACCTAGTAATTTGATGCTGCTTTCAGGCGAACCTTGACAAAAGTCTTGCAAGGTCTGCATTAACTTCTGCAGGTCCAACAGGATTCATACAAGAAAATGTTACGTTTATAAACAGACAAACCGGTTGAACCAGATAGGCGAAAGCAGAGGCGTATATATTGTAATGTATCTGGCGAAAGCAATCTAGATCACACTGAATGTTTCGCGGTTTCTGAAAGTGTCAATGACATATCCAACCAATTTCAGCTATCTTCACCTGTTTTTAATCGTCCTAAGAAACTCAAATTTTGCATTTGGAAAAATTTACAGGTATTCACTATTAATATTTAAACAGGTTTCTAATTAGCTAAACAAATATCTGATTTTGTTTTTGAGAACTGAGCAATAAATATGTTATCCTGCCTTGATTGAAGGATATATATATCACTGTGTTGAATTTTTGTATTTTTCTTACTATCTTACATGTAATACTATTGTAAATTCATTTAGTTGTTTTTATGTTTCCAGATTCATTCAGGAAGTTAATTACAGGTAGCTTGTCTGTTGCCATAACATATTAACTCATTACTTCCACGTCAGTAATTAGTTTGTAAAGTATAATTATATCAGCTAGAATAGTTTTATGACTAATTCATCGAAATACATGATTGGTAGAAAACTTAAAATTCTAAAACCTAAATTGAAATTCCAACGTTTACGAGGCATATCGTTCAATATATCAAGGCTCATCACTGATCTGGAATCAATTAAATAAAATGGCGTACATTTGAAACAATGGCTTAACATTTAGTCCAATGTCACAACTGTGTTAAAATTATTCTTCTACCATCTGTTGAGTTTTCAAAAATGGATTTAAAATTTCATACTTACTATGTAGGTAATTTCAAAAGTTCATCCCATGTTTTCTTTTTGAAATAAATGTCCAAATATGTTAATTGATCAGCTAATTAGGTTCACACCCCTTAAGGTAATGGAGGACTTTTAAACACTGATGGCCTTTGTCGTGGGTCTGTGCCAAGTTTATAGAGCTGGAAACACTCTAAAACAGAAGCCACCTTTTTTAAAGGTTATATTCTGCCTTATACACCCTATATACCATATGTCAAGTCTCAGACCGTATTATCTATAAAAACAAACATGACACATCTTAAAATGAAGTGATAAACTTAGTCACTAAGTATCAAAATATATTTGAAAGTCCCGAACATTATTTTTTTATTTATTACATTTTCATTTTTTTATTCTAAGGTTTATTACTACTTGAAAGTTCAAATCTGTGATTCCTAAAGTTGAACTATTATTTATCTTCGTCAGTCAAAAAAATACCAGATTCCAGAACCATTTACTTCCTAGATTAATGACATTAAATAATAAAAAAAAAAATCAAAAAAAAAATCCAAATATGATTTTCATTAATTATTAATAAAATTAAACTTCCAATCATGTTAGTTGATAAGCTAATTAGGTTCACCATTTGTAACAGGAAAGAGAGTAGTCGGGGATAAACCTAGCGACCACCAACTGTTACTTATTATATTCTTAAGCAGGACTTTGAAAAAAACCTATTTATTTAAAAAATTACATTTTTTTTTTTTTTTATCATTTTTTTTACATAATTAGCAAACATTTTACAACATTTTTTTTTACTGTATTAATAACTGGGAGGTGGAGACCCAATGTCCCTGCAAGGAAGTCAGTTCCATCGTGGTGGTAAGAATACTTATTATTTTTAAATATCCTATGAAAACATGTTTTTTTTATTAGTTTTGAACATCTGTTGAAAAAGGTGACATTTCAATTTTCAGCTGCCGTTAAATGAAGACATTTATAACCGCTGAGGGTGTTGAATTAACGCTTTGAGTAAACTTGTAAAAAACATACACCATGTTCAATTTTTGTTCATAACATCTGTGCTGTTTCGATTGGTCATGATGGGAACATAGTCGCCTTCTAACTTTGCACTAGAGGGAATTTCCTTTTAGCTTAATCGCTAGAGTGGCAGACTGGGAAGCTATAGGGTCACTGGTTCAATCCTTGGGGGATATCACCAATCTTTTCTCATATATACAAATGTTGTCCGTGGCCTTCCCTGTGGTGACTGGGTTGTAGTGGTGTTTGAGGACGAACACATTTAAAAAGGGGGGAGAAGTTTTGGCACATAGGAATGAAGTCACCTTCCAGCTCTAATTGTGCTAAAGGAAATGTCCCTTTACTTTAACTGGTAGAGCAACAGTCCCCCAGGAAACCCCCCCAGCCTGAAAATTGTCTTTAAAAAACATGTGTTTTCACCATTTTACTCATTTTTTCCCCACATGGAATCCCCCCCTGGAAATTTGGACCCCACCTCGTCGTGGTGTTTGAGGTGAACAATTTAAAAAAAGGGGAATAGTGTGGCAGACTTTTATTGTATTAACGATTGCGGTCACCTTCTAGCTTCGAACTAGATGGAATTTCCTTTTAGTTCAATTGGTCGAGCAATGGACATGGAATCCGAGGTTCACAGTATAATTAACTCTTCAGGATACATACCATATCAATACCCCTACACCGGCTGTTCAATATTGCAGACATGATGTAACGAGATAATCTGTTATATTGGTGACGCACAAGGTGTACCACAGTGAACGAGACTATTTAAACAAAAAAACATCTCCTATTATCATTTTACCCCTTTTTTTTGTTTATATGCATTTTGTGAATTTTAACATTTATACATTGGTACCCATTGAACTATTTGTACCTGATGTATATGAAGTACATTATGTTCCTGTCAGGATTGCTGTCGACTGCATGTAGCGGTGTGCTCCAATGTATAACCGAAGTGCTTTTTGTCAGTTTTATAATTTTTATAGATCAAACAGCATTGAATTGAATGTACCTGATGTTGTTTTTGTATTATGCTTTTGTCAGGGTTGCTGTCGTCTGCATGCCGTGAAAATCAAAAGAAAACTGTTGTGTCGTCGGCTCCAAAGCTTTTGCTGAAGTACTTAGTATCTACATAAGTCTTTTTATAGGGATATTTAACAGTATACATATACGTTAACTGACAAAACGAGCTGCTCCTTTAAAAACACAATACACATACACACCACAAGACAGTAACCTATGGAATGTTTACGGTAATGAGCATTTCCAGTAACTACATATTAAAACGACCAAACAATATAGATACCGTCATTGATACAAATTATCTATGCCCTGACGTCAAGTAAATAAACTAATGAACAACAGAGTCACGGGTCGTCTTCCGAGTAGGCACTGGGATTGTGTTCGTGTTCCGTCGCTGTCTAAGGGCAAGGTTTTTGTACGAAGTATATAAGGTGCATTGTTTCTTGGGATCAATAGTATTTCTATCAGATTCGTAAAGATTGGCTATGGTAATTATATATACTAATATGATAATTATGTGCACAGGATTTTTTTATCAGGAGGCCTACCTATATGACTACATGTATTTAAACATGAATAGATTGGAGACATAAGTAAACCTAGCAGCTTCATACCATACAATCTTTATTTTCAAATCCTTTTTGCTAAATCATCAGAAAAATAAAGGACATTTTTTTAAAATGATAACGATCAGCAAAAATAAAAAAAATACTGCTGTTTCTGTTTTTTGTTCATTTTTCATAATTTTACGTTTTTGAAAATCAAATTTTATGATATTGTATCGTTAAGCTGAGAAGTTTTAAAGAACAGCATTCAGAAATGTACTGAGAGAACCAGGTATTTATCAGAGAAGGTATCAGCTCCTTAGAAAAGGTTTATCTTGATCTGTGGTTGATGTTTTGAAATCTCCACCTACATACTATAAAGCTCTGCCAAGTCGAAAAGCCCCTGGTAAATCCATTTTTGCAATGAGAAAAATATATTGGTTATGGGGTAGATACAACATAGTCGAAGGGACATAACTCTTGTATATTTGTATATAGATGTTTACAGGAAACATTTAACGTAAAATTACCATAGACTTTCAAAACGATGTATTAGATATTCAGTTAAGAGATTACTGTAAAAACTTTTCTCATATCTTTGTACTTTTACTGGATATAAAATTCAAACAAAATCCTAGCGCTCCTTTCACTAATTTTTAAGGGGCTGTTTAAATGAGATAATCTTAGGGAAAGGCATCCTCGATATCCAGGGGTTACGCTCACTTTCGCTCTCTGGACCCCTGGAATATGTCATAGCAAAACTGAAGGCTCAGTGTGCAACGCCTTGTGGATGAGACGAGAAGGCCAGCTGGATCCTTTGATGTACATCAAAAGAATCATGCGGTCACTTAACGGTAAAACTTACTAGCTTTGAGGTCAGATGTCGCTTTTCTGTAATCTTTAAAGGTTTTTTTACCTGACACCAATCAAATAGTTAGCTGCCTGCCTTCAATTTTGTTATGACATATATTCCAGGGGTGTAGAGAGCGAAAGTGAGCGTAACCCCTGGATATCGAGGATGAGGGAAAGGAGAAGAAAGTTGATATCCTTTCCAATGTTCAACAGCCTAGTAAGTTCATTACTTAAAATTCTTTAGATTTGTTCCCAGATTACTGTAAGGGACCACAAATACAAAATGGCTCCCTCATCAATAGAAGGGTAAACTAAACCAGTCAACCTTGCACGACATTTTGTTCATTTTCTGTCACATTCGACTGAATCCGAGATTTTACGATATAAAAACAACATTAAACCATTTAAAACGTTAACTTCTAATACAAAAATGTCAAAACAGGAATTTCAAATTGCACATTGTGACTGTTGACAGCAAAATCACGAAAATTATCTGTGAAATCTGTAATCAAGCCACAGATCAACAAATTGTTTGAGTAAACAAATAACCAAACAAATATATGGTTCAGCAATGTTAGCTTACAAAACTCAGATGTATATGTCCTAACACTGAAAACAGCACAAGTGCAAAGTGCAATTCTGCTCAGTGACTAAGAATAGGTCTTGCTTTATTATGTACTTAATCGGATGCAAAACTTTGAATTTCGTTTTCATAAATGGCTCCCCCGCGTATTTTTTTTTGAAATTTGAACTAAAATTTTCTCTCAAGTTGAAGATGTTTATTAGCAGTTTAAAGTACACAATATTTTGTTTATAATTCAAACGGTTTGTTGAATGAATGGTAAAGTATTGTCAGAGGGACAATTTCTGTCACAGCGATAATCTTTTCTGATGTCTACAGTAAATATTTGGAGAATCTAGGATACCATAGTTTATTTGAGTATATGAGTGATTAGTTGTGTTTAACTTATTCAGCCCTGCATTTCAACAATGTACTATGATATCCTTTGATTTGGAACAGTCCAAATACCTTATTAGGTGTCGATGGGTAAAGGGAGAGTGTCCCTTGCCTTTTCTACTGAACACTTGCCTGAAACAGTTATTTTAACTGTGTTATTATCTCTACATTCATAGAAAGCCAACTAAATGTTGCAGGTCTCTGTTCTTTGCACTGATGAAGGCACGGTAGTCTAGATTTTGTGACTTTATTGTAATGTGTCATGGGAGGTACGGTAGTCTAGTGGTAGGACGCCAGGCTCGTGACCGAACGGTTGCGGGTTCGAGTAATGGCAAGGCACTGTGTTGTATATATATTTGAGCAAGATACTTTACTCCTGTAAATGAGTACATATGGTTGGGCAATGCTAGAATTGTAGAATGCTAGCTGTGAGCGCTGAAATGGAAGCACTGGCTGTACGCTCCCCAGGGTTTGCAAAGGCTCTATAACCACAGATAATAATTTATGAACGACTTTGAGACGACCTACGAACTAGGTTGTGATAAAGCGGTGTATAAGAACCTCGAATTATCATTATTATTATTACTTGTAAATAGGCCATCAATTTAATGTCAGACAAATGCTGAACTCGATACTCAATGATGTCCCCTAACAATGCTACCTCAGAAACAGTCGTCTGCATGAACAAAAAACAACAAGCTATCAAAATTCATCCAGGATGAATCGAAATTCATAAGAAATGTGTCCTATGCCAAGAAGAATGTTTGTGAAGCAATTTCTGTGAGTCTCACGCTCAAATCATTAGATATGTCATGGCATATGAACTCCATACTCCCAGCAGCCTCTGGATTTCCTTGCGACAATTGAAATCTGTACCTCTGTGTTTCTTTGTTCTGTTATCATTACTATTGTAATCACTTGTATTGATCGTATAAACTGTATGTCTAGGTACTGTAAAGCCCTTTAGAGTTGTATGTCTAGGTAGGTAGGGCACTATATCAAATGCTGTATCACTGATGTATCTTTTAAGTCATTCACCCCTGAAGACACATTTGAACTCCTCCAATTCAAAGGTTGGAATAGTTCATTATGAAATTTCATGGGTGAACGAGTTAACACATGGTTTCAATGTAAAGAAACAATCACAAACAAATCGTATCCCTGGTAAATTAATTCTTAGTCATAATTGAATCCAATCTAAACAACAAGAGTTACCTACCAATCAGTTTGTCCTTCATTTCTGATCTCTGTCACTGACAGGTGATACAATCCAAATCCAAATCTGAAATGGATAAAATAAAGCAAATTTTATTTATCATTGTTTTTGAAGATACAACATCAATCAAACTCTTTAACTCATTCACCCCTGAAGACACATTTGAACTCTTCCAATTCAAATGTTGGAATAGTTCATTATGAAATTTCAGGGGTAAATGAGTTGATTATATGTAGATAAACACATGTCTTCAGGGTTTGTTACCAGGGTAGTCCTGTGTCCTAATGATGGTTACTAGGACGATCACGGTGATAGGACTCAAAGCTGCAGGTCCTGGGCCATAGTGACTGTAACTAGGACAGTACACCATATACCGGTAGTCCTATCACTGTTACTAGGACAGATCTTCCAAGAGGACTTGAAGACATATGGTTCTATATATATCTCTCCATGCATGTAAAAGACACTTCTTTACAGACAGAAATAAAAGTTGGCTACAGTGTACAGACAATGCTACAGATGTGTATGCAAGTTAACTTATTCACCCCTGAAGACACAATTGAACTCTTCCAATTCACAGGTTGGTACAGTTCATCATGAAATATCAGGGGTGAATGTGTTAATGTCACATTTCTGTTAATATCATAGTTTCTCCTGTTTAATATCATGTAATTATAACTTGACATGAAATTCTCTTTTAATATCATGTTCTGCTGCCAGTTGTCTAAAAACTCACCAACAATAACTAATGAAAGCGGAGAGTCCATTTTCACATGTTGGCAGAACACCAAACAGCTAATGGCAAGGTTCTTCACTGACTGAGCTTTGTTATTATATGAAAAGAGGAGTTTATTATGTAATAGTTGAGGATGAGTGAACTGCCAAAGTCATCTTGTCTGCTTCACATCTTTTTCTTTAAAGAAATATATTTACCTTCCTATCGATATGCCAAATTATGTTTGTAAATATATAAAAAAAATCTCTTTTGTACACCTGTCCTTAAGATATATACAATCTACATTTTAACTTTAAAATAAGACTGACTAGTTTGGGAGTGATACTTCAGATGGCCTCTTAGCGACATGGCCCTCACTGGCCACCTGTATGAACAAGATTGATACAGGTGCAATTCTCTGTCACCTGCTCAAGAAGGGTACTTCACGATTTTGGTTGACTGAAGGGGGTCAATAAATTTATAAATCAGAGGTCTTGTCTTAAATGTGTTCAACCGATAAGAAAGTAAGGAGATAAAAAAACACATGATTTACAAACCAAAGTTTGCCCAACTTACAATCAAGGTATAAAAGATCTTCTGAACTTGTAAATCACACCGTTCCTTACTTTACTCTACAGTAAATTGTAGGTTCATCTTAAATGTCCTAAGAATCTATTAATCTGTCTCAGTACAAGTCAGTACAACCTTGTACGGTGAATATATAGTGGAAATTGACTGGTCGATCATCAGTGACCAGGTAGCTCAATCAATACAGCGTCCGTCTAGAGTTCGGAGGGTCACGTGTTCAAACCCCGGTCTGGCATGCATTTTTCATTTCCTGTTACAAGTACCCCAATTAAATGATGCAAGACTAAGCAAAAATTACATCACGATCTAATAAGACATACTATGAAGTAACACATTTTCACACAAGCTTATCTATAGTTATAGTTGAGTATACAGTTTAAGTATGGGCTTGGGGGATATAGCAGGTTTCTAACTCCCTGAGATAAGGTCTCTTTTTCTGGTGTCATGCATAAAAAGTCCCCCCCTACCAAAAAGTATCCGGATACTTTTTATACCTGCATAAAAAGTACCCCCCCCCCCCCCCCCGCATAAAAAGTGCCCCCCTATTAAAAAGAGTTATATTTCTCTATTTTAAATCCAATTGAGTTCAGAACTTGAACAGGACATTATAGGGGAATATCAATCCAACCCTAGCCCACCATTCCCCATCCCCGGGGTCAGGAAATTATGCCTGAATAATTTTCAATCACTGGACACAATAAGGTTTGGGGAGTCATGAAGAAACATTTACAGTTATGTTATGGTTATTACCCAACCTCTCTTCAACTCCCCACCTCCCAGATACTTTTTATACACCCGACCAAAATGTAACCCCTGGATACTTTTTATCCCCTGACCAAAAGGTACACCCCTATGAAAAATGTTATGTTCCTCTATTTTAAGTCCAATTGAGTACATTTTATGCATGACACAGGGTGAAGAAGAGGGCAATAGACCTCATGGTCACAAGCAACCACAAACTTGAAGTGGGATGTAGACTAACACAGTCAATTAGAATCCGATGCAATTATGTGAAAATTTGATTCAATGAAAACACCAGTGGTCTTCTTTAACACTGAAAACAAGGAGAAAGCTAGGATCAGCTTAATTGTCAGTATAAAAATAACTTAAAGATTTTTGTTTACACGACGAATCAAGATAAACGAGGTCTATCCAGGAGAACTCCATTAACATACTGACAACGTAACAGACAGCTTCATTTTTAATCAAAGTCAGAAAAACACTTCTGTTATGTTTAGTTTCGAAGCAAAATTGCTTTTTAAAGCTTGGAGTAGTTAATTCTAGTTGATTTTTCTTGCATCACCAGACAAACCTAAAAGGCGAATGGAAAGCAACATTTTATATTATCGGAGAAATCACTGAAAGTGGGGGGGGGGGGGGGAAAGAGCCAACGCTGGTCCAATATACGTAGGATCGCTGGAGAATGGATACCAATAGGTATGCTAGCGCTGGAAGTCACTCAATAGGAAAAGTCAAACATCGCAGGTAGGAGTGTTCTCGACATTAACCAGCTTCACAAGTTAAGTAGGTTGAATACTTTTCGACTGTAGACAATCCTTTACTTTGTTATAACTGCTAATGATGATAGCCCCATATAGCAGTGATGATGTAATGAAATGAATATAGACACAGATCCGAATCTTAGGGAAATCGGATTTTCTTTTAGATCTAATTTTAAAAATTTAAGTTCAATGACATATGAATATATATACGCATACTCACAAATACTCGAATGTTTTAAAATTTACAAACATTTCTCTGTTTTTTGTTTTCAGAGGATCGTTTTTAATCCCTGTATATGCATAAATTAAATTTCAGAACTTTTGAAAATAAGTAACTAAGTTTCATTTACAAATGTAGCGTCCGATCGACGAGTTAATCCCCCCGCGACTTTGCCCAGGTGATTTCTCCGAGGGGCTTTAATCCCCTTTACCTCGGTGGCGACTGTCGCCCTCGCAGGGTTTCAGAACCCCATTACCTGAAGCGTACTGTAGTAGGCCGAAACATGTACATTGTAAACTGGAATAAATTTGCTGAGACTCCCCATTGGATTTTGTCTGGTCATTTCTTCTACTGAATTTCGATTACTGTTACGGCTGGACTAGTGAATTCTGTTGTAGAATCCATCAATTGGGGTACACAGAACTTTAGTTCACTCGAAATACACTTAAAAGACGTTGGATCTCATTATCCGATAAAGAAGTTAATTATGTGAATTTACTGTCATGCTAATTATTCTTCAAAGGAGATTAATCCTGGAATTTTGATTTTTAAGTTTTTCTCTCAAATTCTCCAAGAGTCGATATTATATTATTTACTAAATCATGTACGTTTGGTTTGGCATTTATATATATCAATGGTACGATGTAAACTCTGAGACAGAGCAGAGCCTCTTTAAGATAATGAAAGTATAGCCTTGCCCAAACATTCTGACAGTCTGCCAAAACACAGAATAACTTAATGCATAGCAAATAGTGTACCTATGATTTCATAATGATCCTTTCTTGGTATGTAGGGAATGCAAGTATTGAAAAAAATTGAAGCTTTTATGTAACTCAGCCAATTGGATATCACAAAATAGACATGAGCGGATCCAGTTTGGAACAACGTAAAATTCGCTTTATGCCCTTCCTAAAAATAGCTATCAGGCCCGATCATCTTTATTTTTCCTTTTTTTAATTCGACATAGGAACTCACTCACTCTCTACCCTTATCCAAAAAAACCAGACAAATGTTTTGACTTAAACAAACTACTAAACCTCCTGTTCCCATAATTTTAATGAAAAAAGTGAATACCTGGTTATTTATTCCCCCCCCCCCCCCCCCCCCCCCCC